>NW_027397073.1:15267701-15412975 GCF_003265705.2 Callorhinus ursinus | reverse complement strand
TCCCCCCCCTCCCCTCTAGAACCCTCAGTTTGTTTTTCAGAGTCCATCGGCTCTCATGGTTCGTCTCCCCCTCCGATTTCCCCCCCTTCATTCTTCCCCTCCTGCTATCTTCTTCTTCTTCTTCTTCTTTTTTTTTTTTAACATATAATGTATTATTTGTTTCAGAGGTACAGATCTGTGATTCAACAGTCTTGCACAATTCACAGCGCTCACCGTAGCACATACCCTCCCCAGTGTCTATCACCCAGCCACCCCATCCCTCCCACCCCCCACCACTCCAGCAACACTCAGTTTGTTTCCTGAGATTAAGAATTCCTCATATCAGTGAGGTCATAGGATACATGTCTTTCTCTGATTGACTTATTTCGCTCAGCATAATACCCTCCAGTTCCATCCACATTGTTGCAAATAGCAAGATTTCATTCCTTTTGATGGCTGCATAATATTCCATTGTATATATATATACCAAATCATCTTTATCCATTCATCTGTCGATGGACATCTTGGCTCTTTCCACAGTTTGGCTATTGTGGACATTGCTGCTATAAACATCGGGGTGTACGTACCCCTTCGGATCCCTACATTTGTATCTTTGTGGTAAATACCCAGTAGTGCAATTGCTGGATCATAGGGTAGCTCTTATTTTCAACTGTTTGAGGAACCTCCATACTGTTTTCCAGAGTGGCTGCACCAGCTTGCATTCCCACCAACAGTGTAGGAGGGTTCCCCTTTCTCCATGTTTGGTTGCCTTCTGTGCTCTGAGTACTTAGCATAGGGAACTCAGGAAGCATTCAGTGACTAGTGTTACAAATGGATGAATGAATATATTGGATGATTTATAAAGCCCACTGTGGCTCTAAACGTGACAGGTGGTGGGCCTCAAGTCAGCATGTTGTGGGTTCTCTCTGAGGGGTGTTCCAAAGACCTTACCACACAGACACTTCTCCCCACTGTCTTTCATTGGGTTTCCTTTCACTGGCCTCAGACTTAGACTGTAATTAAGACAGAATTATACTAACCCCTAAGCAGGATAAAATGTAAATGTGGTTATAATAATGTTCAAATTTCTCTGAATGAAAACTCTCAGGGCATTTTTTTTTTATGAGGGAGGTTGAGGTATAGTGTTGCCTCAGGTCCAGGGTGGAATGAGGCTGAGGGGGGGGCGGACTAGATTCCAGGGGGAGGAAGGTGCAAATCCCACCTATTTCACCAGTGTATCCAGGGCCTGCCTTACCCCAGATTCGCACCCTGAGTTTAGCGATTCCAAGTGAATCACACTGTTTCTATAGGCCACAGTGACACAACATGTCGGTGAAGAGCTTTTTGCTTTACTGTGTTGTCAAATGGATCCACCTCCAGTGTAAGATTCTATGACTCTATAATATATGTATATACCTGCAGGGCCACCCTCCAGTCAAGGCAGAGATTTCCATCATCCCCAACGGGGGGCCCCAGGTGACCGCTGATATGTTCACTGTGAATATAGATTCGCTTCACCTTTTTTATAGTGTCTTATAAATGGAAACATGTCTGGCTTATTTCAAACAGCATGATATTTTTGAGACTGTTCATTTTTTTTTTTGAAAAATACAAAAAAGATGGTAAAAATTACCTATAATTTAAACATGTAGAGATAGCCACTGTGGAAGTTCTAGTACTCATCCTTTTTAAAAAACTTTTTTTAATTTTTGGTAATCTCTACATCCAACATGGGGCTCGAATTCACAACCCCAAGATCAAGAGTCACATACTCCACTGACTGAGTCAGCCAGGAGCCCCTAGGATTCATCCTTTCAGACATGTTCCTGTGTGTATGTATATGTGTGTCTATGTGTGTGTATGTCCAGACACACATTTTTTTAATTTATTTTTTAAAGATTTTATTTATTTATTTGACAGATAGAGAGACAGTGAGAGGGAACATAAGCAGGGGGAGTGGGAGAGGGAGAAGAAGCTTTCCTGCTGAGCAGGGAGCCCGATATGGGCCTCGATCCCAGAACCCTGGGACCATGACCTGAGCCAAAGGCAGATGCTTAACCACTGAGCCACCCAGGTGCCCCAAGACACACATTTTTAATAAATGGGATTATAATATTTATTCTGTGCCATAGTCTTTTCTCTCAACAATTTGTATAGTATAGAATCACGATATTCCATTGCATGTATGAACCATATTTATTTAATCAGGTGTTTTGGGGGGAACATTGGTTGTTTTCAAATTTTTATTTTTGGGGTGCCTGGGTGGCTCAGTTGGTTATACGTCTGCCTTTGGCTCAGGTCATGATCCTGGGGTCCTGGGATCGAACTCAGCAGGGAGCCTGCTTCTCCCTCTGCCTGCCTCTCCCCCTGCTTGTGCTCTCTCTGTCAAATAAATAAATAAATAAATAAATAAATAAATAAATAAATAAAATCTTAAAAAAAATTTTTTATTTTTAAACTAGAATTATTCCCCAAACACATCTTTGACTCTTCATACATCCTTCAAACAATCCCAGTGATAAAATTCCTAGGTCAAACAATATTAACACATCATGTTTGGAAACCTACTGCCAAGGACCTTCCTGAAAGGTTATACCACTAGCAATAATACTTGCATGTTCATTTTTCATGTGTTTCCTGGGTTTGGGCAATATTTTAAATTTTCCAGTAAGTACAAAAAACAAACAACCCCCCCCAACATTTGTGAGGTTCCCATTTTGTTTCATACCTCTGAATTGAATGACCCTCTAATTATTTCTATGAGATTATTAGGACAGTAGATATCTTTTTTTGCAGCCCTAGTTTTACACCCTGAAATGGATACAAATCTATTCCTGAACCTATTTGACGAAAACCTATTTTTCTCCACTTTGCCCACTGCCGCTATTTTGCCACGAGGGGGCGCAGAGGCTGCAGAAACATAACCTTAAACAAGGACACTTGGGGAATGACAGAAGGCACTGTTAATAATTAGGTTGGGACAACAGGCCTAATCCAGGATGGCCATTAGCACCCCCAGATCGTAATTAGCACACTGGAATGGTTGTCCTGCTTTGAGATATCATTTAGAATGATACCCAGTGATAACTATGTGTAGATTTATGATACCTGGGTTATGTTGAGAGCTGTTCTAAAAACCTCAGAAATGTTCTCAAAACAGTATTTTAAAGTTCGATTTCATTTAAAGATTAAGTATATTGCATACAACACATTATCCCTACATCTAGTCCAAATTAACATATTAGTTACCCCAGATTTGCAACCTAAGAGATGGAAACTCAGGATGAAAGAAAATATGATAAGAAAATGCAGACCTGATGCTTTTTGCCCAGTAGCTGTGGCTTTAATTCCTGTATGACTCAGAAGACTGAGGCCATGAACGGTGCAGGAGCAGAGCAGCATGAAGCACCTTACTCCATGAAAATGTCTTAAGTGCATCTCTTTTCTGTCTCTTCCCTCCCCCACATTCATTCCTCCTCCCATCAGGCTCTGGATAAGAGGGTCCCCTCCCGCTTCCTTTCCAGAACCCAGACCGCCATCAGTAACCACACCCATTAAAAAAGAACTCTCTTTGGCACTAAATCTTCCCTCCCCACTCCTGTTTGAACTCTTTTTCCCTCTCTCCCTGCAAAACAAACTCTCAGTGAATTAGCCAGCCCTGGGGAAGCCTGAGTCCTACCCTTTGCTCCGTGGTGAGTGACACTCTCCTCTGTCCACAAGTAGGCAGAGATGAGGTTTTCCCCAAATCACGGGCATCTTCCTTAAAGAAATCCACACAGACGGAACAAATTCAATATTAAGCATTTTGCAACCTTATTTGAAAGAACATGGAGCGGCCTCATTAGAATGGGCATGAATCCAGGGAAGGGAAAGTGCAAGGGGGGGTTCACTTCATAAATAGTGATGGAACTAGCTGTGTGTGCCAGGCACTGTTCTAGGAGCTGACAACGACATGAGGAACTAATCCAAAGGGTAGTGCTCATGTTGCTTACATCTGGGTGTGGAATAGAGACAACAAACAGTCGACTGATAACAATGTTCGGGAGTGCAAGGGAGTAGAATCAAACACCTGAGCCGGGAGAGGAATGGGGGGCTACTCTGGGTAGGTGGGGTGACCATGAGCATATCTGAATGAAGAGGGGGCATGAGCTATAAGACGCAGGAAGCATGTTCCAGGTCGAGGGAATGACAAGGGCCATAGCCCTGGAGTTGGAACATCCTGACAAATCAGAGGAAAATCTTGAAGAGGTAACCAGAGGCAGGGGTCCAGGAAGTTTGCATTTTATTCCAAGTGTGAAGGGAATCCACTGGTGGGTTGAGAGTGAAGGTGTGATGTGAGCTCTGGGATCTGGCTTGTGTTATAAAAGATCACTCCAGTGGCTGCCTGGCAAGAGGGAGAAAAAGAAACAAAAGTTAATTTGATAAATCATGCTGACAATGAATGTGCATGAGGAGTCCGGTTAACTCAATTCTGCACAAGAAGTCCAGGAAGGAAGGAAAGACGGGAGGAAGGGGAAAAAGAAAGACAAAAAACCCCAAAATGTATTCTGATGGCCTACTTTTCAGTCCCATGAGACCACTGTCCATTCTTTCTATGGATTTTCCCAAACCCTTCATAATCTTGCTCATCCCCGATGCTATACTGTTTCTGGTAAATTCTCCAGTGAGCCTCAGTGGTCCCGTGGTATTAAGCTTCTCCAAGGTGCTTCCTGATCCTCACATGTTTGCAGCTGTGAGGTTCTTAAGGGTCTCATCTCTCATCTCACACAGCTGGTGACACAGAGGTCTCCCCTGGCTCAGTCCAGAGTCTCTGGATAGAATCTAAATTCAGAGCCAAAGAGGCCCTGGCAAAAACTGGGCTGCCTTTTTCCACTTAAGTTGGAATTTAAGTCAAATAAACTGAAGAAAATATGTAAATGTATTCTGAATAAAGAGGGCATGAGAGTATCAAGAGATTCACTCCAGAATCGAGGGACAGTGGTCTCTCTGACATGTGGCTAGCTCCTGCTTTACTTTCTCTTGGCAGGTGGATCTGGGCCCACCCAACACATAGATGGAATCAAGTTGGCCTCCCCCACATTATATGAGAAGGATCTCAAGCAATGCCTCGAAGAGACTGTGGGAAAATTGAGCCAATTCCATTTTTTAAGGCTCAGATATATTTTTAAAGGCAGAGATTTTGAAAATATGCGTGCGCTGTAGGATAGAGCGAATGAGTATAAAATCTGAAATTGCTAGGAACTCCACCTCACTGTGGGAGAAGGAATATAGAAATACAGGATCAAGGAAAATAAGAGGAAATTCTATAGTGCTGGATTTGAGTTTGAATTTGGAAGTATCACTAAAAACTCATCATGTAGATATTGTGAGCTCTGTCCCCTGAAGGAGCTGTGAAGCAAAGCAAAACAAAACAAAACAAAAAACCCGTGGTAATTAGGAAACTAAACGCACTGATCTTGTTCTCTAAATATCGCAATCTCTAATCTCTAAAATCAATCATAACTTCCCTACTGAAAGGAATTAGGGATCCTTGAAGATCTGGCTGAGTTTATGCCTGAGACAGAGTCTAGCCTATCTTCCTGTGCCAAAAGCGATGAGGTGCTCAAAGACGGAGGTGTGTGAAAGGACACAGCTTGGAGGAACCCCACTAGCCATATCTGGGATGAGGAAAGCATCAGAAAGAAAAAGGGAAGAAATGGATCCTAACCCTAGAATGTTGTTTTCAGTGAATGAACAGTTAGGTAGATGGCAGACGGTGGGAGCCAGGTTTGTCACTGTTGGGACGGGACGTTACAGATAAGCAAGGGGAGGAGGTGAGAACGATCCATGTGGTACTGGATTAGAGTTGGAAACATCAGCATGCTTATGCTTAATGGTTAGCTTAATGTCCACACAGATGATTACGTATAGGAATGTCTATAGAGCGGTGCGCGGGCACGGGTTAGTATATACACATCTATTTCCTTGCTCTATCAGCAGAGAAGGTCTAGGGAGAACACTAGCCCAGTGGCAGTGAGCACACCTGGAATCCAGATCTTGGTTTCTAATCTCATTCTCCTGTAAGAGGAAGCAAGGCTCCTCGGAGAAATGGCTGCCTCTAGGACTCAGGCAGAAAAGAGACCAGATGAGCCAGACCTTCTTGTTGGGCCAGAAAGTAAGAAAGTGCTCAAAACAAAACCTATCCAGAAAACCCAGCATGAACTAGGGCGGCAGGATGAACATCACCGGTCAGGCAGCCCCAGCTTCCAGAAGGCTCTTGGTGCAGCCGGCCCACTGCCCGGATACCCAAGGCGAAGGGTCAGCTCCACCGAGGAGGTGGCAAACGAGGAATCCAAGAGGAGATCTGCGAGGTTGTCAGCTAACCATACTCCTGCAAAACTAAGTGAAAAAAGGTGGCAGGAAGGATAAATCTTCAGACCAAAAAGTGCAAACAAAGGGGGAAAGGAGAGCAAAGGGAAAACAGCCTGAAGTGCCTAACTGAGGAACAATCAAAGACTTACCTGCAGAAAATGGAGAAACTAAAAATGAGGAAAGTCCAGCTGCTGAAAACACCAAGTCTGATGAATATCATATACCATGTGTTATCAGTGGTCCCTGTCTCCCTCCTTATACAATCCAGAGGAATATCTTTAGCAACTACTTTGTAAATGCAAGTTTTTTCGTAGCTCTAGAAACATTTTTAAGCAGGAGGGAATCCCGGGCACCTGGGTGGCTCAGTAAGTTAAGTGTCTGACTCTTGATTTCGGCTCAGGTCATGATCTCAGGGTCCTGGGATCGAGCCCCACATTGGGCTCCCTGCTCAGTGGAGAGTCTGCTTCTCCCGTTCCCTCTGCCCCTCCCCCCTGCTCATGCTCTCTCTCTCTCTCTCTCTCTCTCACATAAACAAATAAAATCTCGCAAAAAAAGAGAGGTAAAAATCATTTGTTGGCTGTTTACTTCTTTCATTTAGAGAACTTTTTTTTTTTAAAGATTTTATTTATTTATTTGACAGAGAGAGGGAGAGAGAGTAACAGCGAGAGAGGGAACACAAGCAGGGGGAGTGGGAGAGGGAGAGGGAGAAGCAGGCTTCCCACTGAGCAGGGAGCCCGAAGCGGGGCTCGATCCCAGGACCCTGGGATCATGACCTGAGCCGAAGGCAGACGCTTAACGACTGAGCCACCCAGGCGCCCCTGTTGGTTGTTTACTTCTTGGTACAACCAGAGCATAGTGGGATATCGAGTGTGGGAGGCTTTGATTGTCTTGGGTGTCAGCTTAACAATCCATAGATGGCGTGGTTTTTATATCCTATAATACTAAGCATACGACATGACAATTTGCAGTCAGTCATGCATTTAATATGTCTTGAACATTTTAAATTACTTCTCTTCCCTGTGGTTTTTGGTAGAATTGTTTGCTAAATTAAACCACTCCTTGCTCTTGGCCCTCCCTGTCAGAATTTTGTGCACTTGGTCATGGTAGTCAAGTTTTCCTAGTTACTTTGTTAATGTGTTGTGCAAGACTGAAAATCTGAGTATGACCTGTATACAATATTAAATTGTGAATTAATGGGACTTAACAATGTAACAGCATATCAACATTTGAAGATATTCCTACTTGATAATTCTGTTCAGGAAAATTTGCCTCCAAATTTTAAGCGGGAAGTTTCCTGGAATACCTTTAAGAATCACAGCTACACAATTTTTTAGATTTTTGGTATGTCCACTAAGAATCATGTACAGGGGCACCTGGGTGGCTCAGTCAGTTAAGCATATGCCTTGGGCTCAGGTTGTGATCCCAGGGTGCTGGGATGGAGCCCCACATTGGGCTCCCTGCTTAGTGGGGAGCCTGCTTCTCCCTCTCCCTCTGCCTACCTCTCCCCCTGCTTGTGCTCTCTCTCTCTCTTTCTCTGTCAAATAAATAAATAAATAAATAAAATCTTTAAAAAAAAAAGAATTATGTACAATTTGAAATGTCCATACTGATCCTCAGAGCAATCAATAAAAACTCAATTATGAAAGAATTTCTTGAAGCACATGAAAAAATACCCACCACGAAATTGTCAGTGCACTATATTGTACACCCAAACTAATACAGCACTTTATGTCAACTATATTTTTTAATTAATTAATTTATTTTTGAGTAGGCTCCATGCCTACTCATGGAGCCCAATGCAGGGCCTGAACTCACGACCCTGAGATCAGGACCTGAGCTGAGGTCAAGAGTCCCTCACTTAACCTGCTGAGCCACCCAGGCGCCCCAAGTCAACTATACCTTAATAAAAAAAAATAAATGAAGTATTCTATTTTTCATATTTCACAATTGTATGTATAAAGTGACATCATTGTTTAAATAATTAAACTTATTCCTATATTAAAAAAAACCCACAATGATGAAAATATATCAGAGGCGCCCAGGAAACACCTGAAAGAGCCCGCCCCCCAATAGCCAAAGCTGGAACCGTAGCAACAAAATAAATAAAACAGTATTGAATTATAACCCAAAAATAAAATGAACATCATGAGTCCATGACCATGATATCAATATTAATTGATATAAATAAATAAGTGAAAGCTGTTAAAAGATGAAGTGAGGCAAATCAAGAATTTTTTAAGAGTTTACTTTAACTAAAATCGATTTGAATCAGGCAGCACCAAACTGGAAATGGTCAGGAGTGCTCCACCGACAGGAGTTCCGAGGGAAGCAGAGTCAGAAAATTATTGGTTGGCTCTAGCTTAAAGCCTACTTGGCTGTTTGTGATTGGTTGGTTGTCCCTAGGTTTCAATTTCGCAACCTTGAGGCATTTACAGGTGTAGATTCTTGGTTTGCTTACATGGGCCACCACAACACTAGAGTCACCTCAGTCTGACTGTCTCCTTGTTTATTTAATTTAATACGACATAAAAAAAATGGGGGGAAGGGAAGAGACAAATCTCCTGAGCAGAGAATTCCAAGTAATTTTTATAGATAACCCCCATTTGTTGATTATATGTATCTTTGGTATGGTATGATTAAAAGCATTATTATTAGGAAAACGTTCTTATTCTCAGGAGTTAAATACTGAAGTACTTAGGGATGAAGTGTCATGATTTCTGCAACTTAATTTATGGTTCAGTAAGAAGGAGAATGTATATATGGGGGGGCAGAGTATGTGTATGGAAATCGGAACAGAAAAAGACAATGGCAAAATGTTAACAATTGATGAATTTGATGAAGGATATATGTTCATTGCCTTATCTTTCAAGTCCTCTGGATATTCTCAATTTTTCAAAATGAAAAATTGGGAACAATAAATTCCACAAACATGAAGTATTTTATTTTATTTTAATTTTATTCAGGTTTATTTAAGTAATCGCTACCCCCAACATGGGGCTCAAACTTATGATCCCAAGATCAAGAACTGCTGACTCCTCACTGTGAATTGTGCAAGACTGTTGAATCACAGATCTGTACCTCTGAAACAAATAATGCAATATATGTTAAGAAAAAAAGAAGAAGAAGATAGCAGGAGGGGAAGAATGAAGGGGGGTAAATCGGAGGGGGGGACCCATGAGAGACGATGGACTCTGAAAAACAAACTGAGGGTTCTAGAGGGGAGGGGGGTGGGGGGATGGGTTAGCCCGGTGATGGGTATTAAGGAGGGCCCGTTCTGCGTGGAGCACTGGGTGTTATGCACAAACAATGAATCATGGAACACTACATCACAAACTAATGGTGTAATGTATGGTGATTAACATAACAATAAAAAAGTAAAAAAAAAAGAATTGCCGACTCCTCCATGAGGGGCGCCTGAGTGGCGCCTTCAGTTGAGGGTCCCACTCTTGGTTTCAAAGGCTCCGGTCATGATCTCAGGGGTCGTGAGATCAAGCCCTGCGTCAGGCTCCACACTCAGCACAGAGTCTGATTGAGATTTTTTCTCCCTCTCCCCCTCCCCACCATGCTCTCTCTCTCTCTCTCTCTCTCTCTCTCTCTCTCTCTCTAAAATAAATAAATAAATCTTAAAAAAAGAAGAAAACAAAAACAAACAATCGCTAGCTCCTCCAGCTGAGCCAGCCAGGTGCCCCCACAAACATGAAGTATTTTAAGTGTACACATTTAACAAATGAATAGAATAGAATTACGCTAAAATAGGAGTTCAAAATCAAACAACAATTACAGAATCCATAAAAAACAATTTGCCCATGATGCCTGATAGCGTGTGTGATCTGCTAATGGGCAGCTTCGAAGCTGTAGGAAGAACATCTTTTATTACCATGAAGTTATCTTTGGGGCCATTCCCTGGGGACAACATCAAGGATCCAAATTTGAGGCTCCTCAGAAGTGGGATTCCTGAGCCATACTCCCTCTCCTGCAGACTGAGATCCTCAGGCACTATTTACCTATGAAGATCTCTCCCACCCCACCCTCTACCCAAAAGCTATTTTCTCCAAGCCAGGCTGGGAAATTCCCTCCTGTGAAAACATTCCTGCAAGGCAGGGATGGCCAAGGCATTGAGCTCCCATTCTAATGTACAAACACCCCTTTTATGGTGTGTCCCTAATCTTTTCACTTCACCGCAGCTTAGTTTACAAAATTATCGCTTTGAAGGACGCAGCAGGAATGAGGGCTGGTGATGTCCAGTGGAGGCAAAAAAAACACCAGTTCATGGGGAGAGAGCCTTTTCTGGGCGGTCAGGCATGGAGGCCTGGGCAGCTGGGGCACTCGGGTCTCCCGTGGGGCAGGTGGAGCAAGGACACCAGAGCGAGAAAGGGAACAAGAAGTGAAAAGAGGTTCCCTGGCCTCACTTACCTGACTCTACTCCAGGCCCTTTTGGGAAGGAATGAAACTGGCGCTGGGGCTGGGGAGAACCTCCAATTTAGTGCTTGGGGAGGCAAAATTTTCCTCTTCCCTTTGCTCTCTCCCTGGTCAACACCGAGAAGTGCTAACTCACCTCGCAGTGCACTGGCTGGGTAACTGCTCTGTGCCAGATCTCAAGCCTCGGCTCCCTACCCACCCTGCCTGCCATCCCACTCAATTCCCAAGGAGGCAGGTGAGCACGGGTTAAGTGTCAGAGAAGACCCTTTACACCTTTCCATTCATCCTCCAAGGCCCGAGCAAACTGTCTTCAAGTAGAAAGTACACCTCAAGTGTTCCCCTAGCAGAGGGGCTAGTCCTTGGGAAGCAGAGGGATGAGGTAGGGTAGGGTTGGAAAAGAGACTTAAATTCTAGCATAAACAGTTTCATTGTTCAGGTGGACAGTACATGCACAGATATCCATTGTGCTCATATCTATATTTTAGGTTTGCCTAAAATATTCTATAATAAATTATGTTTTAAGTGGGCCTCATACATTACTTTTTCATTGCAAACTTTGGAATGCAGAATGCTGTGCTGGTATTAATTCAACTCTGGGAGCATATTGCCATGAAAGCCCCTGGCTTTGGAGTTAATGAGATGCGAAGTCGAAAGTTTGTATCAACTGCTAACTAGTCCTGCAATTTTGTGCCAAACACACTATCCTCTGTGCTTCAGTATCCCCATCTTTAAAAGGGAGATGCTACCAGCTCGGTCTACCTCTCAGGAAGATCATGCAAGAAAGTCCTATAAAAAACATAAAGCAACATATCAATGCAAGGAATTGTAAGTGGTAATTGGGATCCGGACTATCCATGATGCTAAACTCGTAATTGCTGGGTTTGGGGGGTTATGAGCATGATTGCTTTTGTAGGCGTAGATGATGGAGAGGAAGGAGACCATTGTTCCAGAACCATAAACTGTGTTAGCACACTCCCTACTCACCACAAGGCGTGTTTTATTCTCCCTATTTCTGTTCTCAGCACTCTGTGAGTCTCTGCAAAATAGCAGCACTGTCCTCCTAAGCAAGAGTAAAACATTTACTTTTAAAAGAAAAACATTTTAAAGTCGTCTTTCTCTTTCTCTAAAGCATTTCCACCTTCCCCAGTACGTGCGTTGGAGCCATGGCTATAAATTCACATTAATTTATTTTAAGAATGCATTGCGATTTCTAGCCAGATTAATGTCACTCTAAGCCAGGCACTTTGGGAAGATGTACTTCTTGCCTAGGATCTTAACTTTGCCTGAAACACCTATGAAATTCTTCCAGGGTTGCTTTCAGAAATGATTTACAAACCACACAAGAAAATCCATCCCAGGAGTCCAAATGGGATTTTAGACCCAAAGTGTATTACCCAGACAGACCACCCGCATTGCTCAAAAAATAAACTCTGTGTTTTTTCTGGAAAGCAAACCTCCAAACAAAGGAAAAACATGCGACACCTTAGGGGGGTATTCAAAGAATCTGACCTTGGGTTCTGAAAAGTTTCCAGAACTTTCTCAGCAGTGACACCAAATGAGGACAACCCTGAAAGCAGCTACTCTTATCTGGATGTAAAAGTTTCAGTCCAGGGTCTTTTGAAATTGAGCTTTTAAACTTTATGACTATGAAAGTAGTTTTTTGAAGCATAATCTAATGAGAGCATCAGTGTTTTTTCACAGCTCAGAGATTGAATCAGTGACAAAATGATTTTGGAATTTGCGTTGGGGGCAAATAAACCCTGAGATGAATCAGACTGATAGATAACAGGGAAAATGAAAACCTGGGGGTTCAGGCACAGACGTCACGTTTTTAATATAAGAAATTAATTGTGGCTTGGACTTCTGATTAGGGCTCTGTGATGGGTTCTGGACCCCACTCTCTCACTGAATGACTCACAGATTTGTTTTTTCTTTTTGTCAAAATCCCTTCTTGTCATGTTCTACCATCACTCTAGATTTCTGCGGACCCTACTGAGTAGCTGAAATACCACAACACAAGTTGAAAATCTCTCACACCCAGAATTCTAGGTGGGAAAATGATTAGTATTGTGACTGAAATAATCCCTGGTCGTGGCTCCATTTACTTCCAGAAATAGCATTAAGCCTTTGTTTTGAGTTCTTATGTAATAATTAAATTATTGATTATTAATAACCAAATTATTCATTATTTTCTGGGGCTGAGTAGCAGATATTTCTAAACAATTATTTTCAGTCACCTTTTATGCAATTTGAATGTCCTTAAATGGTATTTCTATGGAAAAGCAAGTAAATTGAAGAGAAAGTGAATACTCATAAGCAGCAATAAAAAAAACCTTTCAAAGAAATGAAAAAATATTATCTCCAAATTACCCACCCAAAAGTGACATTAAAAACTACAACAGTTGAAAACACAGCAATAAAAGACCAAGCAACCAGAAAATCTTTATAATTGCACCTCTTATAAAAAGGCTACATGTGTGTGTACATACATGTACGTTACAACCAGGATATTTTGCTGTATTGCATGAGAAACCTATTCAGATTAGATGGTCTAACCTCAGCCCACCCACTCAGGGCATCAGGGCAGGACTGGGTGATCTAACCTGACCTCAAATGCTGCCAGGGAAAATTTCATCTAGGACAAAGCCTGACACTACAGATCTGCTTGTTAAAGTACACCATAAACTTTACTGTTCTTTCTGTTCTTTTTGGAGACCTGGCTAAGCCAACCAGGTAATAAAAGACAAATTTATGAGCCTAGAGCCTGTTGGCACCTCAGCAATTCGGAGTTAAGTACTTGGATTGGCTCCTAGATGCTTTATTGGTTTGAGGTATTCTTAGTAGGCCAATCAAAAATAATGAAGGAAGGCTCTCGTCCCGTGTCCCTTGACCACCTGGGCTTTGTCAACTCTGAGCTCCTGGTACAGTGCTCACATCTCACCAGACTGCATTTCCAAGTCTCATTTGTTCCCTGGGCCCTCCAAATTTTCCTTCGGCAGATCCCATAGAACTTTCTAGATAAAGTGAAGCCAGCCATAGATGCAGAAAAGGACTACTTCCCTTCCAGGTAGAACCAAGCCAGAATATTTGGTTCAGTTCTTACAGACTGGAAGAAACTTAGGAAACCCTGCCCTTTACGGATCCCTCCTTCCCTCCCTCGCTTCCCCCTTGCTTCCTTTCTTCCTTTCTCACTGGGGCACCAGGTCCAGCTCTGAAAACTCATTTGCATGCTAGGTCCCCCTTGAGTTTCTGTCTGATCCCCAAGATGTGGTCCTGTCTTTCTTCTTTTCAATCCAAGCAATTGGGTCTCCCCCTTTCTATCTCGGCAGGCTGGCCAGTAATCAGCCTCTGAAATTCCCTTGCTTTGCTCTTGTCAGGATCCATTCTGAGGATGGAAGTTCTGTTCCTGACACCTGGATGGTGGCCGTGCCACCTGCCACATACTTCATGTGTGGCCCACCTGCTCTCCTGGCCTCTTGAGTACTGACCCTCTTCGGCGATCGCTGTGCTCCGCCGAGCCCCCGCAGGTAGCTCTGGGTTGGACCTCCCCGATGGTGGCTCATGTACAGGACCCCTCCTGCCATCGCTTGGACTAACACTCGGCCTGAATGGTTATAACAAGAAACGAGCAAATGTTTCAGGATTCCTGGGTGGTAAGTTCCGCCGTGTCAGGGACTGAGTCTTACTCAGCATTGTATGCCCAGGCCCTGAGTGCTGGTCTGACCCAAAATAGATGCACCGGATCCCGGTTCAAGGGTGGGTGGATACTATAATTATTGTGTCCTCGCCAGGGCCCACAGCTGGATCTTTTATGCTGGACCCATTGTTCTGCCTGAGTAACTATATATAGCCATGCCTCCAGACACCAACAATTAAATCACTCCGTTGACAGGAATAAACATTCAACGTGCTTATGGGCATTCATCCCTTTTACAAATATGTACTTAGTGCTTTACCGTGTGTCAGGTTGGGTTAGGTGCAACCCATGTGAACGTGAAATGTCATGGTTCCTAAGAGAGGAATTTACTATCTGCAGCATTGCTTCATAAAGCTTAACATGTGCACGAATCATCCAGGGACCGTGTTACCATCAGATTCTGTTCTGTGGGCTGGGGCCCAAGATTCTGCCTTTCTAACCACCCCCACTGCAGATTCTGAGGCCTCCTGGAGTCGAAGAGGTCACGGGTGGTCCTTAAAGCGTGACCCCTGGGCCAGCAGCTGCCGGGAGGATCTGGGAGTGTGTTACAGATGCCAGTCCACAGACCTCACATCCCAACTACTGAGCCAGAAACTCTGGCTGTGGGCCCAGCGAGCAAGCCATCTAGGAGATCCTGATGCATGCTAGAGCTTGGGAGCCGCTAGCCTGGAGTTGGGTCCTCGATCCTGGTTGCGCGTTAGCATCTCCTCAGGCAGCTTTTAAAAAACACAGGGCCCCAAGAGCACCTGGCTGGTTCATTCAGAGGAGCATGAGAGACTCGATCTCAGGGTGGTAGGTTTCAAGCCCCACGTTGGGTGTAGAGACTACTTGAATAAATAAATTAATTAAAACTTTAAAAAACAAAAATGAGAAAACAAAGGGCCCTAACCTAAATCAATGGGATCAGAATCTATGTAGATGGGGCCCAGGCATCAGGTGTATTTGCTTGTTTATTTATTTATTATTTATTTATTTATTTAACTCTCCAGGTGACATTAAAGAACAGCCAGGCTGAGAACCACGAGCTACAGATACAATCCAATGTCATAAGAGCTACTACCACCGGCTAGAAAGCCCACCTGGGGAAGTCAGGGGGCTTCTCAGAGGAGGGAACACAGGTGAGCCGCCTCTTGAACATAGCCCAAGGGCTTGCCAGGGCTACAGACAGGGACAAAGCTTTCAGGCGCAGGGCTGTGTAGACTCCCAGAAGCAGGAAGCAGCAGGGTGGGTCCAGGGCTTCTCTAGACCCTGGTTGGTGGGGGCAGAGCAGACAAGGGAAGTTGGCGGGAAGGGAAGGGAGGATGGGGGCCAGCCCTGGAGAGGTGGGCAGGGCGCAGATTGTGTTCTGCGTGATCGAAGGCTCTGGGTACCTTTAACCTGGAGCATGGATGACCACGTCGAGAGAAGGTAACTACCTTCAAAAATCTGAACACTGCCCTCCTTGGCTGTGCCTGGAGGTTAGCAAAGCGCCTTCTCACCGGCCCCCTCGTCTGGCCTTCCAGCCCATGTTCCACAAGGCTGCCCTGTGAAAACGTGTGACCACGGCCCTCCCCGACTGAAAGCTTTCGTGCTCCTCAGAGAGACTCAAGGCCCTTCAAGCTTTGGGTCCTGCTTGCCTCTCCCATCTCCCTCTTTGCGCTCTCTGCCCAGTGGGTCTCCGTGATCACTGACTCACGAATCCCGCGTCAGCGCCACGGGCTCTTTCTTGCATCCACACCAGCTCACTCATCCCCAGTCATGGTCGCCTCCTGTTGTGGATTGAATTGTGTCTTTCCCAAAAAGACATGCTGGAATGCCAATCCCTAGTGTCTCAAAATGTGGCCTTATTTGGAAAGAAGGTCTGCACAGAGGTAATCAAGTTAAAATGAGATCATGGGTGAGCTCTCATGCAATACACCCATGTCCTTATAAAATGGGGAAATTTGGACATGAGGACCCACCCGCGCCGAGAGAACAGTATGTGAAGATAAAAGCAGAAGTCAGAGAGATGCTTCCACAAGCCAACGAGCACCTAGCCTGCCGGCAACCCACTAGAAGCCAAGGGAGCATGGGAAGGAGCCTGAACATATTCTCCCCCACAGCCCGCCAGAGGAGGTAACATTGCCCACATCTTGGTCTTGGACTTGCAGCTTCCAGCACTGAGGGATAATATATGGCTGTTGTCTATGCCACCAGCTTGGGGCACTTTGCTATGGCAGCCCTGGCCAACTGGTACAGCCACCTGCCTTCTATTCCCAAAGCTCTCTGTTGTGATCTCTGTGCCTCTGGGTGTATCGTCTGCTCTCCAGCTCCTACTTGAGAAAAGGGCTCCATCTTCCATTGCTCCAACCCCGATACCCAAGTTAGGGCAGTCGATGGGCCATTAAGGATTGGAGGAGGTAGAAGGTGCTATTCTGTGCAGCTTCCAAAAGTTCCATTACAACAAGGGGTAGATGCATCAATGCAGCAAATGTGATTCCAGAAAGGAAAACATCCTTAACTTCTCCCTTAAGCCGAATGGTTGAAATTTGTTTTGTTTTTTAAAGTTTTTATTTATTCCTTTGCGACAGAGAGAGAGAGCGTGAGCAGGGGGAGGGGCAGGGGGAGAGGGACAAGCCGACTTCCTGCTGAGCCCCGGAGATCATAACCTAAGCTGAAGGCAGACACTTAACCATCTGAGTCACCCAGGCGCCCCCAAATGGTTGAAATTTGTTAACAATTTTCTTAAAATGTGCACTTTTCATACAAGAAAGATACCAAGTTTGTTGTTTTTAACGATTGGATGGTAAACGATTGGTTTAATGATCGGTAACGATTCGTTTAACGATTGGTAGCGATGATTTAAGGACTGGGTGGTAGGGTTACAGGTGGGTTTACTTTTTATATCTTTCTGGATGTTTTAACTCTTGAGAATCCGTATTATTATAATTAGAAAAATGGCAACAGAAAAACTAAATGGGTTTTTGCTAAAATTAGGATGCTTGCCATCCTCCCGACTCCCTTGTATCTCCCATCTCCCCCAGGGAACTCCCGCTTTCAAGCCAGGCAGGAATCAGTCCTCCTCTTTTAGATGCCTCTGACACCTGTCTGAGCTCCAAGAAGTGCTCACCCTTGCTAGTTTACATCTCACTCATTTCTTCTGACACCTTGGTGGCAGCACCCATTTCTCCAAATCCCCCAGAGCATCTTTTTCCAGGTAGGCACCCCTGAAAAAGGAGCGGAATGAAACCAAGAATACACACTAGCCTCCTGATCGCAACTCCTGCGTCTCCTCAAGGCAAGGGCTGACACTGTCCCCACTTTGAAATTTCCCCTTCTCTCTTGTCCAAACAGGCTGCAGCATCCCACACTGGCTGGAGGAAATCCCTGCTGGAAAAGAGCCAGGTAAACTAGATCAGGGAATTGAGCTCAGAACTGCATGTCTGGGTCTGGAGACCATGCAAGCTGCCAGGTGCCCTGTGGTTCCGGGTTCCTTTAAAGGCAGTATTTGGATGGGTGAGTCAGCTCAGATTTTCCCGCAAATAATCCTGGTATGTTATTGCTTCCCAGGACAACCACCTTTAAAAAGCACTAGGTGATACTTATAATGTGCAACCACTGGGGGAAAGTGGGTAGCGGCATAGGGAATCTCTCTGTACTAACTTTGCAACTTCCTCTGGATCTATAATTATTTCAAAACAAAAAGTTAAAAAAAAAAAAAAAGGAAAAAAACCCCAGCTGGCTACCCTTAATGCCACATCCTGATAGAGGTCATTATTTTGGATTCTATCCTCAAAATAAAAGAGACACAAAAGTGCCTGAGTGAATTAGGCACTTGGGTGGGCTTCTAGTGTAGCCATTTCTCTCTAACTTCTGATATATATTTTTTTATTTTTCTCTGTCTTTTCCAGCTGTTTATCACACTAAGTAGAGACAACATGATCTGCTACTAGGTTGCTGGGAACGCAGCACCGTCACACAAATAAAGAATCCAAACTTCTTTCTTCTTCTCTCTCTCTCTCTCTTTTTAGTATCATTTTAATTTTATTGGTAGAAAACTAAAGAACAAAACTGGAACATAAAATTTCCAGGTTAGGGGACATATATTTTATTATTCTTCATAATCGCTTCCCCCTTGAGCCACTGCCACCTCCCACTCGCAATGCCTTGGGATATAATTGGACTTAAGGACTCATCAGTGTTAGCTGAATCCAAACTTCCTAAAGCATAAGAGAAAAAAAAAATGAACAATTCCCCCGGTAGTCCTTAATTCATATTTTTTGCAGGTGCCTCAGAAGTTTTTGCTGTTAAAAAGCAAACAAACAAAAAATATGATGGCTGATTCTGGAGACTGCAGGAGCCAGGATATTAGGTGTCTAAACAGCAACAAAGTCAAATGACTTGGGTATGAGGCCAGTGTTATGGGTTGAATTGCATCCCTCCCAAAAGATGTTGGAGTCCTAACCCTCTGTACCAATGAATGTGACCTGACTGGAAATAGAGTCTTCACAGATGACTGAGTTAAAATGAGGTCATTAGGGTGGCCCTAATCCAACATGAACTTGTGTCCTTATACAAAAGGGTCATTTGGACCTATAGACAGACACCCACACGCAGAGCACCATGGGAAGAGGAAGGCAGAGACTGGGGTGATGCTTCTAGAATCCAAGAAGGCCAAAGATGGCCAGCAAATCAACAGAAGCTAGGGGAGAGGTATGAACAGATTCTCCCTACAGCCCTCAGAAGGAATCAACCCTGCAACACTTCGATCCCAGACATCCAGACTCCAGAACTGTGAGGCAATAATTTTCTGTTATTTTAAGCCATCTAGTGTGTGGTCCTTTGTTACGGCAGCCCTAGCAAACTAATACAGCCCGGCCTTAACTGTGAGCCCTTGGCAGATCCCTTTCCTTTGTAAGATGTCACCAGCATTATCTACCCCATCTGCAGCCTGAGATAGCTGTGAAAAATAAAAATAAATATTGATTAGGCATATGTCTTTGGGGCACTGGGATAATAAACATGAAAATATTTTAATAAGTATAAAATTGCAGAGCGTGAGATCTTATGATATCTATTACCTCAGCTGAGTCATAGCCAAGAAATGGATGGAAGATGTAGATGGGTTAAGAGTTAGGGGCAAGTTCTAGCATATTCTTTACAGGACAAGATTTTTTACAGTACTCCCTGTAACAATAAGACCAGGAACTACTGAGGACATACTATGGACTAAATGCTTTATGTCATGATCTCATTTAATACATACAGATACCCAATGATGTGGGTGCTGCTATTATTCTGGCTTTGAACACAAAGGAAATTAGGACTGGGGCGCCTGGGTAGCTCAGTTGGTTAAGCGTCTGCCTTCAGCTCAGGTCATGATCCCAGAGTCCTGGGATCGAGCCCCATGTCCAGCTCCTTGCTCAGTGGAGCCTGCTTATCCCTCTCCCTCTGTCTGCTGCTCCCCTGGCTTGTGCTAGCTCTCTCTCTGTCAAATAAATAAAAATAAATAAGATCTTAAAAAAAAAAAAGGAATCCAACTCTTGGCTTTTTCAGCTCAGGTCATGATCTCAGGGTCCTGAGATCGAGCCCTGCATCGGGCTTCACGCTGGGTGTGCAGCCTACTTAAGATTCTCTCTTTCCTTCTCCCTCTGCCCCGCACCCTGCCCCTCAAAATAGAAAATTAGGATTAAGTAACTTGTCCAAGTTTGCGGGACTAGGTCATGGTTGCACCACATCTCAACCCCTGCCTCTGAGCTCACCCTATTAACTGCTATAGGCTTCTGCATGACTGTAAGGAGAGGAGAGCCATCTGGTCACCCGTCTCCCTTTGCAATTCAGCGGCTGTTTGTCCAACATCTTGCTTCTTCAGCAGCTGAGCAGCTAGATAAGAAATAGGCAACAGTAGCTCACAGACTGTGAGACTGTGGTAGAATTGCCCCCCCCAACCCCCCTCACCTGTCCTCCCGCCAAGGTGGAGTTGTTAAAGGAACATGTTACCAGATCCTAGAACTCATCCAGTCCCTGTGACTGCACAGAAGGGGACAAGCAAACCTTTCTTTCAAAAGGAGAGGCTTTTCCTGGGTTAAATGCTCTGCTGCAGGAGTGATTCACACAGTTATGGGGATTTGAAGATGAACCAAGGGCGCACGTGGGCACTCTGGACTCTAGCAGAGAAAGGCAAGAGTGAGAGATCATTCTAGGGGCAGAGCACAGAGACCACGACTCCACCTAGGGATCCACTGATGGAGCACTGAGGCCGGTCATGGGGTCTAACCCAAACCTCCTGATCGTGCTGCTGACGTCAGGGGGCAGTGAGACCAAGGCAGGACTGGAGAGGGAGCTAGCTGTCTCAAACAATTTCCATCGGTATTTTTCCCATCTCGGAAGGACTGACTTTGAGTTTCAGTGAGAAAACGCCTGTTGTTTTCTACCCACTTACTATCGATACTTGAGTATGTCAATCCCTTCCAAGAACTCCTAGGCAGGAGGCGGGCAGCGAGGGGGCTGGCAGCCTGGGTCATTCACCCCTCCAACATGGCACCAGGGCTCTGATGTGATCCCAATGCAGCTGTGAAGCTCAGGAAGGCAGCCAGCCAAGGCCTATTGCTCTGCACCAGCCTCACACGACTGTGCAGCAACTCTAAGGACTCGGAGGGCCCCCTTTCCAGTACTTTCCAGCACTGCCTGATTTACTTGGCCAGGGTTGCATAGTCAGAGCTCCAAAGTCAGTCTGTACAGCTCTAGCAACTTCTGGGAAGTGGGTCAATGCAGGGGGAGTTCCCACGGGCCTTGGAGATAAAGGAACCCACTCGCTCTGCTACCCGCTCAGCTATGTAGTTCTAGGCAAGTTGCCTAATTTCTCTGAGCATCTGTCTCTTCCTGTGTCAAAAGAGGAGTTCACGTCTATCTTGCAAGATGGTGGCTTTGACTAGAAATATTTTGTCTCTACTATGACACTTTGATGGAGATCGGTAGATGGTAACAATTATACAACAATTGAAGAGACTGTGTTGCCTCCGTTTGACCATATGCTCTCCCACCTCATAATGTGTCCATAACGATAACCACATTTCACTTTATCCGTTCAATAAACATGGAATACCTTCTCTTTCCCAGGCACAGCCCGAGGTATGGGGTCTCTAACGTCTTGGGCACAGGTCCCCTCTGCCAGAAGTTTCAGTCTCCAGCAGAAAATATGTGAGTTGAACTTACAGGGCTATAAATCAAGGTAAAAAGAGATGAGTCTCTGTTCTAACTAGATAAAGTTGGTTGGTAAACAGCACCCCCAGGTCTGGCTCATGCAGAGCCAAGGTCCTAAAGAACCAGTAATTAGGAAAACAGAGACAGGAGAATTGAGCCTGTTCCAGTTATCTCTGGGGTGCTGACAGACATCTGGTGTAAGTAGCAAAGAAGAACCCGGGAGTTCCTTTGGTCCCTGGGGCACATTCGTCCAGAGCTGGGCTTGTGTAATTAGCATCAGGAGCAGGCCTCTCTGGCTATAACCACAATGGTGATTGGAGATTCTGTTTATGTCTCCCCAGCTGGGGATCATCACCCCCGCCCCCTTCAAATATACCAGTAAAAGCCTCTTCTTCTCATTGAAAAAGGATGTACCACCCAGTTAAGAATCCCCTTGCCAGTACCAAGAAGAAAGGGGTCGTCCAACACTGGGCCCTCTCCTTCAAAAAGTTTCAGACCTCCTAGAGGGGAGGAAGAGACATCCAAAATGGAGATCGGTTCTCCCTACAATCGCCTACTAGATGTTCACTGTAGAAAGTCCCAACAGCGGGAGACAACCTACACAAAGCCAAGAGTATTTCTGCATATTCCAAAGACTCCCGCACCTGCAGAGAGCCTTAACGTAAGTCATCACCATGACAATGAACCAAGGCCGTGGGAAGTTTGGGCACTGCTGTCTTCTGTATTCACCTTCAGTTGTATGGGAAGTGTTTTTCTACAGGACCGACCCTCTGGTAAACAAAGTTTGCATGACAGATGGGATTATTCCCTCACTCCTTGCTTTTCAAAACTCACTCAGGAAAAGAGTACGTATCCAGCCCTGACTTATTGCCTTTATGACACATACCTGAACAAGAGCCAAGGCAAGAGTTAAAAATAAGTTATGTCAGTAGGTGGAAGAAATTCCAAACTGAATGTTTGATTTCTAAGAAGTTCTGGGGAAAACACTCAATTTAAAGACCAGACAAGTGTGATAAGGCAGATAATAGGAACCCTAGTCATATGTTATTTGTAAAGTGGTTATACGGCTACACAGTTGCCAGTGAGTAAGAGGAACTTGAGAAACTTAGTAAACACTGTTATTATGACCTAATATTGTTGTTAGAAAAGGATGTGGAAGTTTGGAGTAGGTGTTCAGGCTGAAAAGAGAAACTTGGACATCATTGAGATTCTGAGATTATAGAAAAGAGCCTGCAATAGCTAAATCACACAAAACATCACAGATTAAGAACTGTAAGGAAGGGCGCCTGGGTGGCTCAGTCGTTAAGCGTCTGCCTTCGGCTCAGGTCATGGTCCCAGGGTCCTGGGATCGAGCCCCACTTCAGGCTCCCTGCTCTGCGGGAAGCCTGCTTCTCCCTCTCCCACTCCCCCTGCTTGTGTTCCCTCTTTCGCTGTCTTTCTCTGTCAAATAAATAAAATCTTAAAAAAAAAAAAAAAAAAAAGAACTCTAAGGAATAGGGTAGTGGGTTGTTGCCTTTTACCTTAAGGAAAGCTTACCAGGGGATGAAACAGGTGTAACATACATGAATTCTCTTGATTACTCCCTGCCGGAACGAAAAAAGGGTTGTTTTACCATCAGCCACACAGACAGTCACAGCCAGCTCCCTCCCCTACCACTTCTGGAGTCCCAGCTGCTTAACCCAGTAGCACCTCTCCCCCTACCCCTCCACTCCCGCCCCCCACCGCCTTGCCCCAGCTACTGAGCAATTCAGGCTGAGTTTCAGGCAAATTTCATTAAGCAAGGCTCCTGTTTTCCCCACATGCCCAGATGGAGCGCTCCTAGAGTCTACAACTTTTATCCTCACGGTGGTTTATAACTCAAACGAGGCAATGATGTTTTTCGATCATAACCACAGCATAAAGGAAAGAAGATATCCCTCACTGAAGTTGCTTAAGGTACAAGTAGAGATTTCCAGAGTGTTTCAAGAAGGTTAGACCATGTCATCGCCATCCTGCAGGCCTCTAGGCTTTCCCGCCAGACCACTTCTGCCTGTTTGTCCTCATTCCCTCCCACCCTCCGCTCTTATCTTTCTTCCCCTTGACTTAACCTCAGTTTAGATAAGACTGGTCACAATTCAGTGCCGTGGAAAAAACAGTGGGCGAAACTGGGACACCAAAGGGAAGAAACACAGGTTCTCCGGTCCTAATGTCGTAACTGCATAGAGATTCCACCAGACTTTCTTAAGAAGTACAGGATTGGATGAAGCTGCCCTTCCCTTTCAAGGAATTCGTCGCAGCCTTTCCAGGAAGGTTACAAGCAGCCGAGTGTTTTGTTTACCCTAGTTCTGTTTAGCATGTATTAGACATATTAGACTATTAGTCGTAGGTCCAAGGTTCAGGAATCAGGAAAGAGTCGTCACCATTGCACCCCACTTCATTTGCTGGTGCTGGTGCTGGTGCTGGTGCTGGTAGGATCGGGCTCTGAAAGCAGAGATGCACTGAAACAGTAACCATGACAGTGAATGGACACGCAGTGATTGCCATGCAGAAACTTTGCTGAGCATCCTAATCATCAGGAGACCTTCAATGAAAGTATTATGAACAGGCTCGTGACAAGCAAAATTGCAGCAAATAATAAGAAGGATTGAGTAGGAAGACTTTAGCTGGCATTAATGCGGTGAGGATAGGTGCTTGCAACGAGTTTAAAGAGGAGATATTTCCTGGTATGGCTGCCCAACAATGAGATAACATGCAGATATCAGTGGAAATTTGTACAGCAGGTTGGGAAACATCATGCTCTTGTTACTTATGTGCCTACATTCTAATGAAACATACAAGTATAGGGGCGTCTGGGTGGCTCAGTGGTTGAGCATCTGCCCCCGGCTCAGGTCATGATCCCAGGGTTCTGGGATTGAGCCCTTTGGTGGGGCTCCCTGCTTAGCAGAGAGCCTGCTTCTCCCTCCCCCCTGCTCCTCCCCCTGCTTGTGCTCCCTAGCGCATGTGTGCATGCGCGCGCCGGCGCGCGCTCTCGCTCTCTCGCTCAAATAAATAAATAAAACCTTAAAAAAAAAAAAAAAGAAACATACAAGTATAAATGGTGCTGTCCCATAGCCAGGCGAAACTGTGGGAGGGCCAGGATTCCAAATCCAGAACTTTGAAATAGGGAGATGCAAAATCATAGGTTTTGAGACTTTGAGCGTTATAGGCAAGTTTTATCATAAAAATAATTTGTTTTCTGTATGGACCTGGTAGCCACGGTTAGTGAAAAGCACGGTTCTATAATTACTAGGGTTACAGTTGAGGAGAGAAGGGTGTAATTTGGAACCCAAGCATCTATAACTCTAGAACTCTAGCTTAAAAGGAAAAGTACATTTCTGTCACAGTGCACAGTATTTTATGTATGTATTTTATTTATTTTTAAGATTTTATTTATTTATTCGACAGAGAGATAGAGAGAGAGCACAAGTAGGCAGAGCGGCAGGCAGAGGGAGAGGGAGAAGCAGGCTCTCTGCTGAGCAGGGAGCCCGATGCGGGGCTCTATCCCAGGACCCCGGGATCATGACCTGAGCTGAAGGCAGCCGCTTAACCGACTGAGCCACCCAGGCACCCAAGTATGTATTTTATTTTATGTATGCATCACATGGATAAATCAAAGCAAAGACAAAATAATTTTGTCTATGGCAATCTCCAAGTGTTCCATTAAGAGCATATTACGGGGTATTATAGGCTGGGTGAGCCTCTGAATCCCTTCCAGTTCCTGCTGGCCACTCCTCTCTTCTAACTCTTTCCCTTGGGGCCCTTTTTGGGGAGCCCAGGCTCGCACACCTGAGGCACCATCAATAGGTGAGTGTTAGCATGAGAATGAGTCGTGTTTTGTTGTTGTTTGTTGTTGGGGAGGGGTTTGTTTTGTCCTGGCACTTACCCTGAACTCTTTGGATGGAAAGTTTTCTCTCCTCCTTCTCCCCTCACCCAGCCCTGGCCCTCACCGAGGTGTTTACCTCCAGACAGTACAATCTGAGGCTTTATCTGTGGTCACAGACAGTTTAGAATACAATTCAAAGGGGCGCCTGAGTGGCTCAGCCGTTAAGCGTGGCTCAGTCGTTAAGCGTCTGCCTTCGGCTCAGGTCTTGATCCCAGGGTCCTGGGATCGAGCCCCGCATCGGGCTCCCTGCTCGGGGACTCCCTACTCCCCCTGCTTGCGTTCCTGCTTTCACTGTGTCTATCTCTGTCAAATAAATAAAAATCTTTTTAAAAAATGCAATTCAAAATATTTGCTAAATACATAATGAAAAAAGGGTCATATCTTTCATATTCTTCTGGATTTTGTTGTAAATGTATATGAGAATATAAAGAACTCTTGCAAATCAATAAAAAAAGACCAGCAGAAAAATATAGCAAGTATATAACTGAACAAGTTTTACAGAAAAAATAAAAATTGTAAATAAACATATGTTAAAGGATGGTTTCATGAAAAATAAAGGAAATATGAAGTCAAATCAGAAGGAAATGCTTCTTTTTTCTTTTCAAATTGATAAATAGCAAAATGAAAGACAATATGCAGTGTGGCCCAGGACTGTGAAAACGGTTATTATCACTCATTGCTGGTGGGAATATAAATAAGTATAAGCTTTCTGGAGGGCAGTTTATTTTCCTATGGGGGGAACAGAGAAAGAAGTAACTAACAAAGCAAAAGAAAACACTGGTAGAGGGGCGCCTGGGTGGCTCAGTCGTTAAGCGGCTGCCTTCGGCTCAGGGCGCAGGTCATGATCCCAGGGTCCTGGGATCGAGCCCCGCATCGGGCTCCCTGCTCCGCGGAAGCCTGCCTCTCCCTCTCCCACTCCCCCCGCTTGTGCGCACTCTCTTGCTGTCTCTCTGTCAAATAAATAAATAAAATCTTTAAAAAAATATTAAATAAATAAACTATAGCTTTAAAACAAACAAAAAAACGATAGCATTTTAAAAAACGCATTTGACTGAAGGTTGCAGGAGGGAAGGGAATGGAGGGTTGGGCTAACCAGGTGATGGACACTGGGGAAGGTATGTGTTGTAATGAGCACTGGTATTACGTAAGACTGATGAGTCACAGACCTGTACCCCTGGAACAAATAATACATTATATGTTAATTAATTGAATTTAAATTTAAAAATACAAAAACATTAAAAAATTAACAAATGGGTTTGAGGGGAGTCTGGGTGGCTCAGTCAGCTGGTTTGGCTCAGCTTGGATCAGTCTGATCTCAGCGTTGTGATCTCGGGGTCCTGGGATTGAGCCCTGTGTTGAATGGGGCTCTGCACTCAGAGGGAAGCCTGCCGCCCCCTGCCCCACTTCTGTGCACTCGTTGTTCTCTCTCTCTAAAATGGATAAATAAATCTTTTAAAATAATAAAATAATGCATTTGATCCAACAATCCCACTTAGAATTTACCAGTTAAGAGATATGTATAGAAGACTGTTAAAATACAAAAAAAAAAAAGTTAAATATGTATGTTCAAGGATATTCCTTGTAGCGTGTGTATAATAGCAAAATACTGAAAACCAACAAAATGTCCATCACTAGTGGATTGGTTACTAATGATAGCATGATCTATTATTTATGCTACTGACTTAATGAGAGAAATACATGGAAAAGACGTTTAGATAGATCGTCAACTGTAGAAAGATTACAAAAGAGGAAATGCAGTATAATCTATTCTAAATATATATGTGCACATATACTTGTATATTCGTATAAACAAGTCTAGAAAGTTATATACTAAAAATAAGGAGTTACCGCTGGTTGAATGAGCTAACAGGAGATTTACTTTTCTTTTTTTGGCAAAATAATAATTTATTACATATGATCAGCAGATAGTTGTTGCTGATATATTATTCTCTTGATATTTGTGGAAAATTTCAAAATAAAAAATAATTTTATACACCATACAATCACAGGGGTCCTTGAGGATCTCCACACATTTTTTGAGCTGGCTGACTTTCAGCGGTGAGACCTGGTCCCAGCCTTGAAGCTGCAGGGAGTTAAGTTTGCCGCCCAAGGTGGCTGGAATTTTCCCAGCCATGAGGATGAGGTTGTACTTCAGAGATGAGCAGCCTTCTCTAAAGGGGTGGATAAAGCCCCCTGAAAGCAGAAAGGAGAGACAGGGCAGATGGGACTGGGGCTGAATCAGAGGGCCTCCGGAGGGAGGACTGCCCTATAACAGCAATAGGTAACTTTGAGAGCTTGTTTGGAGGTTCTAGCAGGGGAGCGCAGCTACTCGTATACCCTTGACCGAAGAACGGTCCTCTCCTCTATCGGGGAAGGTCGTCCTCTTCGACCGAGCGCGCAGCTTCGGGAGGGACGCACATGGAGCGGTGAGGGAGGAAGGGGACACCCGCCTAGCCAGCCAGATCAGCCGAATCAACCCTGGCGATCAATGGGGTGACAGATGTCGCAGCCAGATCGCCCTCACATCCAGCAATAGGTAACTTTGAAGAAAGAACTTTCTTCTAGTAGTTTCTAGAACCTGAAGAGGGGGCCTGGTAGAACCCTTGAAGGGATCTTGGAGTACCCAGGATGCCAGGGAGGTACGTGCCCTTGGTTAATGAGAAGTCCTGGCCAGTGGTCTCCAGCTCTGGAAGGCACCAGTCAGGTTGTTATGCAAGGACAGCCCTCCACTAAGACCACCGGGCCCGCATGACCACACTGGAGTTGGTCACCCGGGCTCCACAGCGGCCAGCCCAGAACTGCATGTCCTGGCCCCAGTGTTTGAAAGACACAAAGCAGACACCCATCCTGATGTTGTAGAACACGTGGGTAACCTGAAAGCAGACATTGTTGTTCCACTGTGGGATGGGAATGGGCATAGCAGAGACTTTATCCAGGACAGTCTAGCTGGCATCTAGAAGTTGGGCAAGGAGTCGGTACATACAGCCACTGTCGAGTCGGGCTCCCCACCAATCAGAGACACAAATCTCAGTCTTGCCACTATCTAGCAGCTCTGGTCACAAACCTTCCTCCACCAGGTCCAACAGCTGCTTGTTGTGACACCAGCTCGGACCAGAGCCAGGGCTCCTCTATGGTGGCGGGCTCTCTCCGGTCCCCTTATGTCACCCTCCCGGCCTCCATGCTTTTACTCGCCAGCCCCTCCCTTTTTAACAGCCAGCGTTTCCCAGCCCCCACCCCGCCCTCCCTCTGGCAGGCTGG
This sequence comes from Callorhinus ursinus, assembly GCF_003265705.2. Lineage (NCBI taxonomy): Eukaryota > Metazoa > Chordata > Mammalia > Carnivora > Otariidae > Callorhinus > Callorhinus ursinus. The sequence continues at coordinate 15,384,209 of NW_027397073.1, read as the reverse complement.
TCTCTGCGCTCTCAGAGATTGACTTTTCAATTCTCACTTTTCTGTGCTTTTTTTTTTTCTTTTACAGTGAACAGACATGGATTACTTACATAATGAGAAAGATACATTTATATTTTAGTAAAAAAATAAGAAGATAGGAGAATTATGTTTTTTCCCTATTCTTTCTACTATTTTTTATTTTTAATACACCCAGCAATACTGCAACATATGGACATGGTAAATTATTTTCTCCAAGGGGTGGCTGGCTGGCTTAGTGGAACTTGAGACTTTTGATCTCAGGGTGATGAGTTTGAGCCCCATGTTGGGCATAAAGATTACTTAAAAAAATAAAATAAAATAAAACAGATATCGTTGTTGAAAAAAGCACATGCACGGGGCGCCTGGGTGGCTCAGTCGTTAAGCATCTGCCTTCGGCTCAGGTCATGATCCCAGGGTCCTGGGATCGAGCCCCGCATCGGGCTCCCTGCTCAGCGGGGAGCCTGCTTCTCCCTCTCCCACTCCCCCTGCTTGTGTTCCCTCTCTCGCTGTCTCTCTCTCTCTGTCAAATAAATAAATAAAATCTTTAAAAAAAAAGAAAAAAGAAAAGTAAAGTGCTTTTAGAGATATGGTATATATACACAATGGGATATTACCCAGCCATTAAAAAAATGAAATGCTACGATTTGCAACGATGTGGATGGAACTAGACGGTATTATGTTAAATGAAATAAGTCCATCAGAGAAAGACAATTATCAAATGATCTCACTCATATGTGGAATTTAAGAAACAAAACAGATGATCATGGGGGAAGGTAAGGAAAAATAAAATAAGATGAAATCAGAGAGGGAGACAAACCGTAAGAGACTCTTAACTCTAAGAAACAAACTGAGGGTTGCTGGAGGGGAGGTGGGTGGGGCGATGGGGTAACTGGGTGATGGGCATTAAGGAGGGCACTTGTTGGAATGAGCACTGGGTGTTATATGCAACTGATGAATCACTACTATTGATGAATCAATGACTTCTACCTCAGAAACTAGTAATACACTATATGTTGATTAATTGCACTTAAATAAATTAAAAAAAAAAAGAAAGTGCTTTTATTATCACCTAAAGACTGACTGTTCCTTTTTCGAAACTTTCTTGACTATGCAGATGGAAATGTGATACTTAAAGAGAGAAAACAAAGTTTGGGTCCTACTATAAGTATTCAACAAAATATTATTTTCCCTGAAATCCAGACACATGAGGTAATCTGCCCAAGATCACATACTGAGTTAGACACTGTCAGAATTAAACCCCAAATTCCCAATCCTAAACTTGTTTTCTTTCTTTATTTTATGAAATGACTTTAATTCTGAATTCTATTCCTCTTTATTTTTAAAAAAATATTTATTTAAGTAATCTCTCCACCCAGCGTGGGCCTCGAACTTGTGACTCCAAGATCAAGAGGAGTCGCATGCTCTAAGCCCCGTGTTGGGCATAGAGTTTACTTAAAAAAGATAAATAAATATCTTAAAACTTAGTGTCTTTAGGTATAACCTCTCACTATTTTCTGGTTTCTTCTGAAAACTTAATGAGTTATATACATTTTGTAACTATGTCTGAAATTTGTAGAGGATATAAAGGCTTCTTTTTCTTGTTTAACAAAGATTTTATTATTTTTTAAAACAATCTCTACACCCAATATGGGGGTCCAACCCACAATCCTGAGATCAAGAGTTGCACGCTTCACCGATTGAGCCAACCAGGCACCCCAGAGGCTTATTTGTCTTGAAATGTTTTTGTGGACTTTTCAGTGTTACACCATTTTTAAAAACCTAGAATTATTAATAATCTGCCTTTGAATAATTACTTATGCTGCTTCTTGCTATTTCTTTCAAAGCTTCTGATACTATTGAAGTACAATTCAAGAGATTCCCTTAAATAAGTTATGTCCAGGGGTTCCTGGCTGGCTCAGGTGGTAGAGCATGACACTATTAATCTTGGGGTTGTGAGTTCAACGTCCACACAGGGTGTGCTTACTTAAAAAAAAAAAAAAAAGGTTATGTCCAGCTTGGAGATCTATCCTAATATTAAGTGTTGGACATTGGGCCTTTACAATGAAAACTAGCTTTCACCCTTAATTCTTTAAAAAAAAAAAAAAAGACAGGCATAAATTTTCAAATTTCTTCTTTGCATCTGGGTAGGGCAGGAAATGACTATATCTGATGCTAGTCTAAGAACAACCAGCCCCTATCTTTATACTTATACAAACACGTAGAAATGAGTATCTCTAGGGGCACCTGGGTGGCTCAGTCTGTTAAGCATCTGACTCTTGATTTCAGCTCAGGTCATGATCTCAGGGTTGTGAGATTGAGCCCCATGTCAGGCCCTGCACTGGGCATGTAGCCTGCTTAAGAGTCTCTCTCTCTCTCTCTGCCCCTCCACTCCCCTCTCCCTCAAAAAAAAAAAAAAAAAGAGAGAGAGAGAGAGTATCTCTAGGCATTATGGAACTTTCAGTCTGTTAGAATGAAAGTCCAGATTTTGTGCCAAGACTGTGTTCTCCATTTTCCACAAAGAATGCTGGAAAACAATGAGAAGAAAAAAAAAACCGGAAAATTTCCAAACTAGGAAAGCAGAGGAGGCTTTCTCTAGTAGAAGAATGCTTCCTACATTTTAAAAAATGTTTTATTTTTTAAGTGATCTCTATACCCAACGTGGGGCTTGAACTCACAACCCCAAGATCAAAAGCCATATACTCTACTGACTAAGCCAGCCAGGCACCCTGAATGCTTCCTACTTTAGAGGCTATTCAAATAACTCCACTGTTGTGTGAGATAAATCCTTTTAGGACAAAACTCTAAATAGATATGGTTCCATTATAGAGTATTGCAGCCTATTTATTGCAAAGTCCAGCTGGAATGACAGTTTTCCAGAACAGCTCCAATTGAAGACTGAATAAACAACAAACAACTAATATCTAAAATATAACTACAAGGGGTGCCTGGGTGGCTCAGTCAGTTGGGTACCTGCCTTCAGCTCAATCATAATCTCAGGACCCTGGGATCGAGCCCCAGGTCAGCCTCCCTGCTCAGCCAGGAGTCTGCTTCTTCTTCTCCCTCCCCCTGCCGCTCCCCCTGCTTGTGATCTCTCTCTCTGTCAAATAGATAAATAAAATCTTTAAAAATAAATAAATCGATAAAAATAAAATGTAACTACGATACATTCTCTTACTTCTATGAGGTTGTTTACAAAATTACAGGGGCGCCTGGGTGGCTCAGTCGTTAAGTGTCTCCCTTCGGCTCAGGTCATGATCTCAGGGTCCTGGGATTGAGCCCTGTATCAGGCTCCCTGCTTGGCGGGAAGCATGCTTCTCCCTCTCCCTCTGCTGTCCACTCCCCCTGCTTGTTCTCTCTCTCTCTCTGTCAAATAAATAAAATCTTTAAAAAAATGACTTTACAAAGATTTGGCTGTGTGAGCAATCAAAGGAGAAATTATATTATGTTGTATTATTATGTATTCAAATCACCTGGACTTAATCTTCCTCGGTGAGATTTGTAAAATACTGATATGATCCACCATCAAGGGCTTGAACCTTTCCCATCTGCCCAGAACGTCCCAATCACCTGTCAGACTTCATTGTTCATATTCAAGTTCAGATGTAGATCTCTCTTTAAGATCTGCCCAAGAGAAATCCACGAAAATTGGCTTGAAGGGTGGTATGGGACAGCGCAAAGATCCTCAGTGTCAGGGAATCACCTGCACTGCAAAACTAACATCTTATGTTTGAATCCCAACTCTGCCCCATTTCACCAGCTATGTAGTGAAGGGCAGTTTTCATATCTTGGATAATGGAAACAATACTTGTTTTACAATGTGGCGGTGGCAATTGAATAAGACACGATGAGATGTATACCCATTTACATTATCTTAGATCTCTAGGAGCCGGAGGTACAAAAAACAAAAACAGGAGACACATTTGGTGAATAATGATATAAAACTGAAAACCTGTGACTTCAAAACAAAACAAACCCTCAGCAGGAAGTAGTATGGCAGACAGATTCCCCTCCCACTGGAAAGTGACACCAGAAACCACAGCCACAAAGAATCTTCTCAAGACAAGGCAACTGATGGAGGGCAAGGGTGAGTCTGGACATCTCAAGGAGTGTCTCATGCAAGCCATCACACTGTAGTCCTAGTTGGTCAGAATTTTGTGCTTCAGTCCCCAAAGTCCTTTTCAGATAGTAGAGTGTCCTTCATTGAGCTCCATCAGGAATATTTAACATACGTACAGGTTATGACATTGTGGTAAAAAAAAAATGGATAATCAGAGAAACCACAAAGAGCATATTTATTTTACTAACTTATCCTAAGGTAGAGTCACATTGTTTTGTTGCTGGGAGCCGGGTGGAGGAGGAGGTTTTTTTTTTTTTCTTCTTCCTCTTTTACTTAGATGGATATCCAAGGAACTAAAAATAGAGCATTTCCCCTTTTCACTTAGGAGATCTTACCCAAGTAAGAAAACATTTGATTACACAAACATTCCTAGTCCTCCCAGATGTCATTTTCCTCTTTATTTTGCCTCTTTCTATTATTTTTACTATATTATTTTATATATTGTGTTTGATTAGAAATGTATTGATTTGTTTAAAATTATTTCTAGGCTCCCAAGAAACCAGGACAATACGTACATTTCCTTTTCTCATTTACAAGATATTCCTTAACTCAGAAATCAGAAATCCTTGCCTTTCACACTATTTCCATTTGCCCTGGCTGTTGCGCCTGTGTGTGTGTGTGTGTGTGTGTGTGTGTGTGTGTGTGTGTGTGTGTGTGTGTGTCAGTAGAACTATAGAATGATCTTGGACATTGTGACCAAATCGTCATGCAAAGCCATGGCTTGTGTCCAGAATCTAACAAGAGACTTTTTTTTTTTAAGGTTTTTATTTATTTATTTGACAGAGAGAGAGACATAGCGAGAGAGGGAACACAAGCAGGGGGAGTGGGAGAGGGAGAAGCAGACTCTCCGCCCAGCAGGGAGCCCGATGGAGGGCTCGATCCCAGGACCCTGAGATCATGACCGGAGCAGAAGGCAGATGCTTAACAACTGAGCCACCCAGGGGCCCCCTAACAAGAGACTTCTTATCATTAAGAGTTTATGGTCCTTTCCGTTTTAAGATAAATAGATTTGGGGGATCTAATGTACGGCGTGGCGATTATAGTTAACAATACTGTATTATATACTTGAAAGTTGCTAAGAGAATAGATCTGAAATGTTCTTACCACAAAAAGGAAAGGTAATTATGTGAGGTGCTGGCCATGTTACCTAACACCATGGTGATAATCATTTTACAATATAGAAATGAATCAAGTTAACACCTTGTATCCCTTAAACTTGCACAACGTTATGTGGTGATTACAACTCAATGCAGTGGGAGGGTGTGGTCTTGAGATTGGAAGTTTATGAAGAGAATCCAGGTGAGGTGGAAAGCACATTTATATACTTTAAGATCCAAAGAAATACAAAATCTGTTAAGGGACGACAGGAGGGGAATTGCAGAGCTCATGGGGTAGGAGAGTATGTTGTCAGGTCACCATGGGCAATGGGACCTACAAGTGATGAAGTCCAAGTTCTAGACCATAAATAAGGCTCAGGATGTTTCATCAGGGTGGCTGAGGAGAATCCAGTGAGTATTTCAAGCCCCAGAATTACATGGGAAGATAACTCCCCCATTTGTTTAGTGTGAAAAGATAGTTTCCTTTTATTTATCATTTTTAAAGATCTTATTTATTCAATTGAGAGAGAGCATGAGCAGGGGGGAGAGGCAGAGGGAGAGGCAGACTCCCTGCTGAGCTGGGAGCCCGCCTACGTGGGGCTCGATCCCAGGACCCGGACGGAGATCATGACCTGAGGCAAAGGCAGATGCTTAACCATCTGAGCCACCCAGGCGCCCCAAGATAGTTTCCTTTTAAAGTAGTATCTTTCAGGGCGCCTGGGTGGCCTCAGTTGTTAAGCGTCTGCCTTTGGCTCAGATCATGATCCCGGGGTCCTGGGATGGAGCCCCTCATCAGGCTCCCTGCTCGGCAGGAAGCCTGCTTCTCCCTCTCCCACTCCCCCTGCTTGTGTTCCTGCTCTCGCTGTGTCTCTCTCTGTCAAATAAATAAATAAAATCTTAAAAAAAATAAAGCAATATCTTTCAGACTGGAGAAGAATTTGAATTAGGTTTAGAAATGTTTAAGAGAATCAAATCTTTATTTGGGGTGGAGATTGTGCATATTTAGTATTCTATGTCCATGAATGTTTAAGGAAATATGATGTGTACTGGGGCACCTGGCTGGCTCAGTTGGTGGAGTGTGCAACTCTTATTTTTGGGGTCATGAGTTTGAGCCCCGTATTGGGCATAGAGATTACCTAAATTAAAAAAAAAAAAAAAAAAAAAGGAGCTCCTGGCTGGCTCAATTGTTAGAGCATGTCACTCTTGATCTTGGGGTTGTGAGTTCAAGCTCCACGTGGGGTTTAGAGATTACCTAAAAAGAAAAAAGAAAATATGATGTGTACTGATTTTTCACCTATTTGCTATTCTGTGTAGTTAGTGTTTAAGTAACTTAGGCCTAAATTTAAATGGGAGTTCCAAGGCCAACTCCTCCCCATGGGACTCCTGCTCAACTGACTCTCCAAAACCCTCTTCCCCATCTCCACCCACCTCCTCAAGTACAAAAGTAATCTAAACAGTGCACCGTTAACTTGTTCAAGATTTAGTCAAAGGGGCGCCATTCAAGCCCCCAGCCCATGACAGTACAATGGTGGTCATTTTAAAGGTCCACTGATGCCCTACAGTTAACAAGGAGCCAGCTCAGGGCAGCCCTCACGCGGACCCTCCCCCCATCCCATGCCCAGTTAATCAGCATTGCTCTCTCACAGAGGGAACTCATCTCATTTACTTATTACTTAGTCCTCATTTACTTATTATTTAACATCTCATTTCCTTATTTACTTATTTTACAAAAGCTCTTAAAGCATTTAAAGTGTATCAAACCTCTGTTTCTCCCATTTGTGGCTTTTGTTAGAATGGGCATCAAGTCATGCTTCCTGCTCACAGTCTCCCACAAAAATGACAAGAATAAACCAAACCAAAATCTTTTTACAAACCCATCAAACAAGAAAAGGATGAGAAAATAGAATGTTTACACATGCCACCAAGTGTCAGAGGTTTGGTAGTGTTTTTTTAAACAGCTAAATGCATGGAAATTAATGCCTTTTCTTATTTCCAGGTCTGTAAATGCCCTGACTTCTCATGTTATGGGCACACAAACACCACATAGATTCTCCTAGATTGCATAGTGCGAGTTTAAACAGAGTGACCAGTGAGAGAGGCTAGACAGTGCTTCTCAAACTCTAAGGGGTGCAAGAATCACCTGGAAAGGTTAAAATGCAGATTCTGACTCGTAGGTTTGAGGTGAGGGCGGAGATCCTGCATTTCTAGCTCTCAGGGGCTGCAAATGTTCTTTGTCCCCTCATCTCATACCGAGCAGCCCAGAGGGTAGGAGTGAGTTAGATCTGTCTAGAACTAGAGAGTTTAATTTTGCTCAGGAGGCAAAAACTTGTAAGGCACGCTCTGCCAAGAAAGATAGGTTCGTTGTGTACGTGGCATTTTCCTTTCTTAGAAAACCTTGGGGGAGGGGTGCATCTTTTCAAAAGTCTCATCGATCTGAATTTCCCCCCCTTTTCTTGCATCTCTATCATTCGGTGTATTTATGGTGATTCCACTGGAAACTGCCGAGCTCCCTTAAAATTTGGGACCTGTGAAAAAAAGAAAGCAGTTCTATTGCTGGAGGTGGGAGCCAGCAAATTTTGGCTTCGTGGCCATTTATTTAAATAAACTCCTCTGGTCATAAACCTTTAGGGTGGGGAGGCTGCATTTTGAGGCTGAAGAAACAATGACAAAGTCATTCAATCGGCACTTCGGTGTTGGTGAGTGTGGCTGCAGGTGCCCAGCAAGGCCTGACAGCTACATCCCTCAGGGTTAGTTATGACCCAGGCATCAAAGAGGGCCACCTCGAAGCCCAGCTGCCGGGAGGAAAATGATAGCCAAAGGAAAAAACAAGGGTGGGGCCCCTGTGAAGAGACAAAATGTACCCTCACTTTCATCAGAGGCTACAATCAGCTGAGCAGATTACTGAGCCCTTGGCCAAAGCTCTGGAGGACTCAGATTAGAGAGAGCTTGTGTGTGTGAGTGTGTGTGTGTGTGTGTGTGTGCGTGCGCTGTGTGTGTGTGTGTGTATGTGAAAGGATAGTGATGGGGAGGGAAGCCTCCACTGTTACAGATTTTATAACAGCTGGATCAAAACAGCCCAAGAAGAGATGGTGGACAGAGCCACTCTGGGCAAGTTCTACTTTTTTGTCCCTGTAGGCAATATTATTATTACTACCAAGGGCTTCCTCTCTGTTCTTCTGAGTCAAACTTTGCCTCTACTTGCCCTGGCACTCATTTGCCTTGTAGGATACTTTCAGTTTCAGAAAGACAGTGAGCTAACTGAGGGCTTGGCAAGAGATGGTGAGGTCCCCAGATGCAAAACCACCCTGCCTGCCGGCTGGATAGAACAGCACACTTGGGAACAGAAAGTCGAAATCCTGAGGTTTCTAGAGAGCGGCCCTCACTGGCAACATAGGACTGCTGAGGGCCTGCTTGCCTTCCTGGAAGGGGGAAGGGCGGGAATGGTTTTCAAAATCCCAGCGCTTTTGAAGTCTGAGTTGAAACAAGGAAGGAGAAGGGAAGAAGAGGAATTGGAGGGGAGCAGAAACTGTGAGGGCTTCTGACTCACAGAGGGCAGACTTCCAAGTTGACCTGTCCTCTGAGCAGAAAATGATCTCTCCAATCAATCAGTTGTACACTCTTCACCTATCATGCTGCCTGACAGCCTAAAAATAGCGACCAACGTGGAACTTTATCTTTGTAAAATGCAACCCTATCTGGAAATAGTAACAAGCCGTCGGTCACTCACACGTTGTTGTGAATTAGTTGAATTTCAAGTTGGGAATTAGAACGGAGAAATTTAGACAGCAAGGAACCAAACCCTTTTTGTACACTTGTGGGCTTGGTCATGACAAAGGATGCTTCTTGTTCGAGAGCACAGAAGGCAGAAGGCAGGGTCAGGGTACAGCCACTATTCCTGGTCTATGCTGTCAGACGATTCATGTCTCCCTGGCACAAGTTAAGATCAATTTTTATTTTATTTTATATTATTTTTTTGAAGATTTAAATTTATTCATTTGATGGAGGGAGAAAGAGAGAGAGCACAAGCAGGGGGAGCGGCAGGCAGAGGGAGAAGCAGGCCTCCCAATGAGCAGGGAGCCCGACACAGGGCTCCATCCCAGGACCCCGTGACCTGAGCCAAAGGCAGATGCTTAACCAACTGAGGCACCCAGTGTCCCTAAGATGCATTTTTATTTAAAATAGTCATCTGTTGAGCATCTCTGTGCCAGATGCAGGAAGAAGAGCTGGAGACACAGTGGACATGGCCTTCAGCCCACGGAGCTTATGATCTGGTTTGGGAGACTGATAAATGAATACCATGACAAGTATCACCACCCAAGAAACAAAGAAGCTACAATTCCAGATATGTTATGAGGAGGGGAAGCAAGGAATGGAGATCAAGAGGGATCAGGAGGGAGAGCTATTTCAGCTCAGGTGCAGAGAAGGTCTCAGTGGCATTTCAGCTGAGATCCAGAGGACAAAACAGCCAGCCTTGATAGGGTCTAGGGCAAGTGCAAGTAAGTGCAAACACTTTGAGGAAAAAGAGCTTCCTGTGATATAGGAACTGAGAGAAAGACAAGATGCTTGAATGTGATTTCAAATATCTGGGTTCAAACCATGACTCCACCACCTACCAGCTTTGTGCCCTACACACACATTAGGTCATAAGACACAGTGATTAGACCTATTGTCCTCACCTTGATGGCCACTGAGATTAGAACTCACCAATTCCACATTTCACTCAACTCCTACTTTGGATATTCATTGCTAGGTTTCCCACGCTATATAGACCCTTTGCCAATTCTGAGGAATATAAAATTGTCTTTTACTCTCCCACCGACTTTTTTTTTTAAAGATTTTATTTATTTATTTACTTGAGAGAGAGAATGTGCGTGTGTGTGTGCGTGTGTGTGTGTGTGTGTGTGTGTGTGTGAGCAGGGAAAGGGAGAAGAAGGGGAAAGAATCTCAGACTCCACACAGAGCACGGACCTTGATGCAGGGCTTGATCTCACGACCTTGAAATCATGACCTGAGCAGAAACCAAGATTCAGACACTTAACCAACTGATCCACCCAGGCCCCCCTTTTACATACACTTTTATTTGGTGTATACCTAGGAGGAAAATTGGTCCACATCCATTTGAACTTTATTTGCGTAGTCTTTGAGCAATTACTATGAACATGTTTTTAAACATCCAGAAGTTACAAAAGAGTGTACAATGACCACTAGCTGTTCCTAATTCCCCTGTCTGCCAATCAGTCATTCTTCCTCTACGAAGCACAGTTACTAGTTTCTTGTGAAGTCACTTTTTTTCCTTTTCTTGGAAATGCCACGTATAAATCGATGTTACCATTACAGCTTTCCAATAATATCCTAAAGGACTGAACTGCTGTCCTAATAAATCACCTATGGACATCACTCTACAGTACAATATATACCATATATTTTTTTTCAAAGATTTTATTTTTAAGTAATCTCTACGCCCGGCATGGGGCTCCAACTCATAACCCTGAGATCAAGAGTCACATGCTCAACTGACTGAGCCAGCCAGAGGCGCCCAGTTTATGCCATATTTTTACATCTACTATCTTACTTATTCAATCTTCCCCCAAATTTATGAGGTGGCACTGGTTCACGACTATGAGTTAACTACCTGGGCCCCAGGGAAGACAGTTCTTTGCCTACAAAGACGTTGGGTTTTAAGCGGCAGAGCTGGGTGATCTAGGATTTCTGACTCTAAAACTTGGCACTGTTCCTGTATCAAGGATCAAAGTTAATATCTGACAGCAGCGATGTGCAAATTGACAGAATCCTGTATCCAGAGCTTCTCCATGGTCTGAGGCCCCAGCTTGCCCAGAGCTCTGTGCCTGGTTCCCGCTCCCTTTGTGACCCCTCCAGGAGTTCTCCCAGCAGCAGGGAGGGGGGAGACTCCCACTGTGCACTCCCGAGGAACACTGGGTTCAAACCTCAGGGTCCTTTCCCGCCAGAATTGTATTTAGTAAAATGAATTTGGATATTTGCTCTTGCATATTTCCTTGCATATTGAGAGACAGCTCAAGAACAAACAAACAAACAAACAAACCAAACTAAGCAAACCACAAGTCACCTGCTGATGCACTGGCTAGTCCACCCCAGTCCCCAGCCTGTGGGGCCTCTAGACTCTAAGACTGAGAAAGTGATTCATTTCCTCTTTTTCTTTTAATTTCCTTTCTCCGCCTGTCACCTCTTTCCTTTCTCTGAAGAACTCAGCAAAGTGGTCCTGTTGATAATCCTTGAATTCTGGCTGGAATTTGGCCTGTCATGCTTGCGCTTTGAGTTTTGCCAGACAGAGCCGGCCTGTGTGCTTGGGATGAGGAAGTCTCCCATTGGGAATTGTGCTCCGGGGGCTGCCACTTTCTTGCCTTGCCCTCCTCCTTCCGGGAGCGGTGGTGGGGGGAGGCAGATGGGGAAGGAGCCTTCCCCATGGGACACCCAGGGGTGGTAGCTGATTTGCCTGTATTATTCCTTTTCATTCTCAAAAAAAAAAAAGTCCTGTATGGGAGGTATCATTGTCAGTCTCCCTTTCCAAACTAGGAATCCTTGGCTCAAGGAAGTGAAGCAATGTGCTTGAGTACACATATCAAGTAAACAGTGCAGCTGGAATACAAATACAATGAAAAAAAAAAGGTAGAAGGGAACTTGATACAAAATTGCCCCACTAACCTAACTTGTATCTATGCATTGTAATTCTTTGAGAGTTGGATCCTTATTCCAGGTACTTATTGTTGTCAGAAAAAAATATAGATAGGGGCTCCTGGGTGGCTCAGTCTGCCTTTGCCTCAGTTAAGCATCTGCCTTTGGCTCAGGTCATGATCCCAGGGTCCTGGGATCGAGTCCCACATTGGGCTCCCTGCTCAGCGGGGAGTCTGCTTCTCCCTCTCCCTCTGCCTGCCACTGCCCCTGCTTGTGCTCTCTCTCTCTCTCTCTCTCTCTGACAAGTAAAATCTTAAAAAAGAAAATACGGGCGCAATTACTGCACTAAGCTACTGACCATCAGATGGCCGGGCCTCCCTTACCTGCGCTCCAAACACCGACTTGAGCCTGCACTTGGGCACAATCCTCGCACACAGAGCCTGGTTGACAGTCAGGGGCTGACTTCTCCTGTACGGAGCTGACTCCCGCGCGGAGGGACCAACAGAGCGCCGCATGGGGCGCAGATGGTTGGCGGTGGGTCGGTCGTTGGCCCTCACGCTTGCTGGCTGACGGGGAGCCAGGTCGCTGCCTCCCCGCCCAGCGTCACGGGAGAGGGTCCCACCGCATGTCACTGGTCCCGGGCAGGATCCACATGCAAACTGCCAAGTAGGGTCTCTACTGAATGCGAGTGGCTTTCGCTCCATCCTAAAGTCGCAAAATCGTAAATTGAACCATTGTAAGTGGAGATTCTCTGTAAAGCTGATTATTTTAGCATTTCAATTGCCACCCCAAGTTGGACAGATTTAAAAACCCTCTGGGGGTTTTGATGAAGATGAGGATGAGGTGAGAATGGCTGTAGGTAACAACAACAGCTAAAATAGTTTGGAGGAAAGGTAGCAATGAGGGAGAAAGGGGGCTCCCGCCCTCAAGCAGTACGCAGCTTTATTTTAGGGGGCCATAAAACCATCTGTGACACATTATACCAATGAGCCAGAGAAAGTGAAGTATAGACTTCTTTGTGTGGACAGTGCGGAGAAAGCTATAAATTCTTCTGGGAGGCAAGGAACATCAAGGAAATGGTGTTTTATAGACTGGCTAAGGACAGGTGTCCAGGCAGAAGACTTTTGCAAAAGTCAAATGTGTTCTTGGGATTCCAATTCTGAGATTATGAAAATATTCACTTATGGTTTCTTCGAGTATTTTTTAGGTGTTTCAGGATTTACATTAAACCCTCTGCAGTTTGTTTTGATGCAAATAATGAGGTAGGGATTGGGCATTAATTTGTTTCCTGGATGTACAGTAAATCATCTTAGAACATTTGATGGAATAATCAACCTCGTTTCCACTGAAATGAAATGCCACTCTGTCATGTACTTTAGGCTCATGTGTTGTGAGGCCCGTATCTTTAACTCTTTGCTCTGCTCAACCCTTTGTCTTCACGTTTGCTTTCTAATATTTTAACAAATGGAAGGGCTAGTTCTCTTCAACCTGTTACATTCCTGAAGAAATGTCCATGGGGTTTAACTGGAATTGTACTGCATTCACAGAGTGATTTTGGGCAGGGTCTTCTCATCCTGGAATAATTCTTCCGTTACATCCTTCAGGAAACAACCAGGATTCTTCATTTAGATTTTGCACATGCCTTGAGAGAGTGTATGTATAATTTTTTTGTGCTTATAAATGGGTGGGATTTTTTTTAAAGTAATCTCTACACCCAGCGTGGGACTTGAACTCACAACCTTGAGATCAAGAGTGGCATGCTTCACCGACTGAGCCAGCCAAGCACCCTGTAAATGGGTGGCATTTTTTAAACATTATATTTTCTAAGTGATTATTGCCTGGCTATAAGAACATTTTCAAAGAATACTGATGTGGTATCTAGCCTGACATCTTTTATGATTTCTCATGGTTCTTTCTCACTTTGTTTCTCCTGCTGGGAATGCCAGAGTGGTGGGGTTGCTGCTTTCCCTCCGGTCACCTCTCGCTCTCTCTGCCTCTAGCATTCTCCATCTATCCTCTCCCCCACACGGATAGCTGGGGGTGGGGACGGTTCCTCCAGAGCCCTGCCCCCTCCCCTGTCCTGTCTGCGAATAAGAACAAACAAGAACAAACTCTCCCTCAAGTTTTTTGGTTCAGCTCTGGCAGGTGGCTTTTTCATATTTGATTCGACTCCAGGGGCAATTGGAGACGCCCAAAAGTTTTTAAGCAGAGAAAGAATCTTGTTTTTTAAAAATAAAAATCTGATCCTCTCTGGAAGGAGTGTGGACATTGGATAGAAAGGCTTGAAGAAGGAACAGGGGGAAAGTTAGCATTAGAGAAAGTCATGCTGGCTGCCCTGTGAGGAATACTTGGAAGAGAGGCAGGCGTGGAGTACGGGGGGCTGGGGGAACCTCTGCAGGGGCCAGGTGAGAGGAGCAAATGGTGTAGAGCGAGCCAACAGTCGTCCGGATGATTTCATACAGACTGGCCGGGAAGGTACCGAAGAGGGAGGGACGACGGTGAGTCCTGGGTCTTCTGCCTGGACATCTGGAGCGGGTTGGCGGGGTTGGCCAGGATGGTGCTGGGTGTGGACACTTCAAATTAGGAAAATGAGTAGACGCTCCAAAAGGTCCAGGGTTCTTTTTTGAACCACACAAATTTGAAGTTTGAGAACATGTAAGTGGATGTGGGGTGATTCCGCACTGGGGCTTGAAATGTGGGTGGTATTGGGACAGAATCTGAGAGTGGGCCGTGAGAGCGCATGAGCCTGGGTAGGGGGAGAGAGGGGTGATGGGGCAGGCAGTGGCCTCTGCCAGAAGGAGGAACGGCAAAGGCCGGGAGGAGAAGAAAAGCAGAAGGTTCTTGACAGCGTCAGCTCTTAAGGGTGGTCATTATCATCTCTCTGAGCATTTCAACTTTTGAATCTGGAGCTTTATTGTTAAAGAGAAATACTTTTATAGGCAAAAAAAAAAAAGGCAGATTTTAAATGCCTAGCATCTGTGATCTCTTGTGCTTACTGTCAACCTTTCTCATCAACCAATAACCGCAATGAACTAGGTGTAGAGTACAAAGTTTTGGATTACAGTGGCCATTAGCTTACATACTAGCACCTTGAATTCAGGCACATGATGTAATCTTTGGCTTTGGTTTTCTCATCTGTGTGTGGAAAAGTGAAAACCTGGTCCACAAAATTGTTTTATTTTATTTATTTATTTATTTATTTATTTGACAGAGAGAGACAGTGAGAGAGGGAACACAAGCAGGGGGAGTAGAGGAGGGAGAAGCAGGCTCCACGCCAAGCAGGGAGCCCGATGTGGGGCTTGATCCCAGGACCCTGGGATCATGACCTGAGCCAAAGGCAGAGGCTTAACGACTGAGCCACCCAGGCGCCCCCACAAAATTGTTTTAAAGTGGAAGGTCCTCAACGGCCATGCGTTCATTCAACAAATATTTGTTCAGTGTCTGCTATGTGCCCAGCACCATAGGTTTAGGTGCTGGGAACAGTGGAGAACACACCATATAAGGTCTGAGCTCATGTGAAGTTTGAGTTCAAAAGCAAAACCCAACAATCAACAAGTCAGACAACTAAATAAAATAGATCTCCTGGAAGACAGTCAGATGGAGGGTAGGGATGGGCAATTTTAGACAGGATAGTCAGGGAGGGCCTTTCCAAGAAAACAACATTTGTTCTGAGACCTGAATGGCCAGAAGTATTAGTTATGGGAAGATCAGGAGAAAGCGCATTCTCAGCGGACTCCAGGGTGAGGACAAAGGCTCAGAAGCAGGGAGGAATTCAGTGAGTTTGGGGAAGGAGGCGCAGGAGGTGGATATCAGATGCATGGGTGTCCCCCTACGTTCCCACGCCTCACAGGTCCTCTACATCAGGGGCATGGAGTCCAATTGCGGGTGCTGTTGGCGGATTACATTAGGCACCAATGAGGGTAATCAAGAACTCAGCCTCCATTTCCAAGTCTATGTGCCAGAGTGAAATTTTACCTTCTACTAAAGGCAGCAATTATCCACACACCTGGGTAATGATTCTGCTCACTCACTGTAACACCCAAAGCTTCTGGGCACTCCAAACATCTTCTAATTTTTAGCTTCCCTCTTCTGACTAATTATGGCGTGTTTTGCCCCTTCTGCCTCATGTGGTTCCTGATTACTATTATGATTACCACGCATTTCAGCTCTCCTTCCCCATTCCACCACACAAATGCTATGGGTCAAATTGTGTATGTATTATTATTACTGGTTTTATCCTTTTTTTCCTAAGCCTGTTTATTCTGGAGGTCCAGGCTTCTTTTGTCTCCTGAGGATAATGAACAGGTCTCCCCCCCACCTTTCCCTACATAAATTTTTTTAAACTGTGAAATATAACACTCATCCAGAAAAGAGTACCATGTACAAATTACTTTCACTTAACCATCTTATAAAAATATTTCCACGTGTCATGTAATTTCATAATAAATTATAATCCATTTTAAGTACTTGCTGTTAATTCAGATATATTTTATTTAACTAGATTGTAAACTAGTTGAGGTCAGGTATCATTTTTTAAGTGGCTTTCCATCCAACGTGGGGCTCCACCCTACAACCCCGAGATCAAGAGTTGCACACTCCATCCACTGAGCCAGCCAGGCACCCCACCCTCCTATTGTCTTAAACCACTCAGTTTGTGGTACTCTGTTGTGGCAGCCTTAGGAAACTAATATAGGAGAAAATTATATTTATGCTGAAAAATATCAAGTCTTGCTCTAATAGAATGTGGTCTTATCCTAGTCAGGAAATGTGGGAATTTTAACAAGATAGGGGTTGAGACACTGACTGTCCTTGCTGACACTACCATCTTGTATAAGAATGACCATACTATATATCTTCACGAGTCACACCATCTCCACTCTCAGCTCAGCTAATCTAGTCACACTGCAACCAGAGTGAATTTTCTAGAATCTGATCCTATCACCTGCATGCTTAAAACCTTCTGTGGTTCTCCCATGCCCCCCAAACAATACACAAATTCCTCAGGTCCCTCTCCACTCACCTCTTTACCACTTCCTCCTCACACTGCCTGACCTTCAGTCTCTGCCTGGAACATACTTCATTCCTTTGGCCTCATTGCTTGGCCAATCCTATTTATGCCTCAGTGTCTACGTAAGTGGACTTTCCTGCTTCACTGCCCTCCCGGGCTGTCCCACAGTCCTCCATAGTTTCCCTGGGATGGCCCTGATGCACATCTCTGCCTGTGTAGTTTGCTGTGTCACCCTCTAGCCTTGCTACTAAAGGTGAGGTCCAAGGAACAGACACTTGGGCATCACCAGAATTTAAGATGCAGAATCTCAAGCCCAGCTAGATCTTCACAATCAGATGTGCATTTTTAAAAAAGATTTTATTTATCCGACAGAGAGAGCCACAGCAAGAGAGGGAACACAAGCAGGGGGAGTGGGAGAGGGAGAAGCAGGCTTCCCACGGAGCAGGGAGCCTGATGCAGGGCTTGATCCCAGGACCCTGAGATCCAAAGGCAGACGCTTAATGACTGAGCCACCCAGGCACCCCTCAGATATACATTTTAACAAGATACTCAAGGGATTCTTTTTTTTTTTTTTCCTCTTCAAGTGATTCTTCTGGGCATTGAATTTGTGAGGTATTGGTCTCTTCCACATAATCTCCGTGGGGGCAGGGAGCACTGTGTCCCCAGAACCCAGCACAATGGCTGTTTAAACAAAGATTTAGCTGATTTAGTGCACGAGGCTGATTTCCTGTTAACAAGCCTGTCTTACGGGGGGGAAAAAACCCAAAACAAAACAAAACAAAAAGTCTCCTTTTATCAGAATAAACAGACTCAGGTTTCCAGCCCATGTGTTTTGTCACAGTTCCCTTTCAATTCCCATTATACATCTCTCATATTCTTTGTTTTCCTGTCAAATCCTATTTTCTGCACGAAATATGTGAATGACTGTTCTATTACTAATCATGTTTTCTGTTCTGTTTGGGGGTTTTTTGTTTTGGGTTTTTTTAAGTAATTTTTAAAAACCCTCTAATGACAACATAGGCAGAGTCAGATTTGCACTGTTATTTTTGAACTTGGTCCATGAAAACTGATACTTGGTAATAGTTTCAAAAATTATCCTCCCCAGTTCTTTTTCCCTCCTCACCTCTTCCCTTTCCTCATCTGCACCCTTCTCCCTCCCTCCCTTTCCCCTTCCCTCCTTCCTTCCTTCCTTCCTTCCTTCCTTCCTTCCTTCCTTTCTTAACAGGTGACAGGATTCTAATGCTTCATGATAAATCTTTTTGTTGTGAGTCCCGGCGGTCAAAGTATCCTGATATGTTTATATTTCTCACAAGTTCTCAGGAAATGATACATCACTTTTCCAGATAAGTATACAGGTAAGAGAGACTTTACACACTCAACTTCTAATTCCCTTAATAGAATGTTAAATCACAATGTACGGACCACCTGAAACCCAAAATCTTAAACGGTCCTCCATAAATTGCTGATTTGACCCACCTCTGAAGCCCACCTCCCCAAATTCTCTCCTCACTTCTCCTTCCAGTGAGTTGAATTTGCAATTCCCTAAAAGGCACCGCTTGCCTAAGGTTTGTATCCAGTATGGGTCATGTGGCTAACAACCTTTTATAATGATAATGTTAGAGGACAGGATTGGCACACCCTTGGTAGGTAAACAACAGTAGGATTTGCTTTTCTTTCTTTCTTTTTTTTTTTTTTTAAGATTTTATTTATTTATTTGACAGAGAGACACAGCGAGAGAGGGAACACAAGCAGGGGGAGTGGGAGAGGGAGAAGCAGGCTTCCCGCGGAGCAGGGAGCCCGATGCGGGGCTCGATCCCAGGACCCTGGGACCATGACCCGAGCCGGAGGCAGACACTTAACGACTGAGCCACCCAGGCGCCCCTTGATTTTCTTTTGTTGAATGTATCTGCATTTCAGGGTGCATGATTTGGTCAGAAGTGTACTAATTTATCCAATCAGAAAGTTAATGGTGTCCCTTAACTATTATGTCAGTCAAAATGAGCCCTGAGAGGGCCCCAGTGCGTTTCAGATACTGTTCCAGAAAACAGACTAGGAGGCAGCATCCTCTGCTGTGCTTCCTGTGTCAGGTGAGAACTCCTGAATTCTGTTCCCTCTTAACCTTGTGTGTTTACCACACTCAAAACTAAGTTGTTTAGGGGCGCCTGGGTGGCTCAGTTGGTTAAGCGTCTGCGTTAGGCTCAGGTCATGATCCTCGGGTCCTGGGATCAAGCCCCACAACCGGTTCCCTGCTCAGGGAGTCTGCTTCTCCCTCTCTCTCTGCCCTTCCCCTCCCACTCCTGCTCTCTCCATCTCTCTCAAATAAATAAAAGTCTTAAAAAAATAAACTAAGTTGTTTAAATTCAGGAGTAGTTTTGTTCCATGATTATAGCGTCCTCTATACTTCTGCAGGACCAAGCCATAAATAAATACTTGCAGGTTGGTGTTCATTGAATGATTTCAGGTAAATAAACAAGTTCAAATGCCTACTGGGGGCACATAATGTAAAGAAGAAAAGCGACAGCAGGGAGCGTGGCCACCGGGAGCTCCCGCCCCAGGTCTGAGGGAGAGTGGCTGCCACCTTGCTTCTAGCCTGCTCTGCCCGTTTGGGAAACGGATCCCGGGTTTTCAGAACTTCACATTTTACAAAGGACGCCAGAGATCGGAGCTTTTGAACTCATCTCTCAATTTTTAAATGTTGGTAACCAAATCAAGTTCTCACAAGACATTCTGCAAATCAATACGATGAGCCAAACAGAACACTCCTGGGAACCACGCGGTTCTAAGTAGCCAGTTTGCAACCTCTTCGTTGAATAGTGCAGATAATTAAGAATATTCGTTTTTCCAAAAAACTATGATTACTGGGAACGCCACGGAGCGTTAGAGCTCCTGCCCCGTAGGGGGCCTGCCTAGGTTCAAATTCTGGCGCGGCTCTCTGCCAAGGCGCGCTCCAGAATTCCCTTGATCCTCCATACACCAGTTTTCACACCTGTAAACTGGCCTTTATGGTAAGAATGGCAGCTTAGCAGCGTCGTTCTGAGGACAGAATGAGAAAATGCCTGCCCAAGCCCTTCTCACGAAGCGGCGCTCAATACTTGCTAACTAGTCCAAATTACTATTCCTCTTTATAATAATGGGATTATTCGAGGACCAGCCAAACAGCGTGTAAATAACTTCATGTTCCCAGATACTTCATTTCTCCTCCCACAAAAGCATTTGATGGTGTCCCATATGATGACTTACTCTTTTTATGTTACTAAGCAGCATCCAGATGGAGTAATACCGACCTTTCCAGAGGGAATATGCTCCACACAGTCCTGGCTGGGGCGCAAAACTAACCCCTCTCCCCCGCCTCTACACACACACACCACCTTCCAAATCAACCAGTGTTGGTTTGCTCGCTCCAGGGTTTCAATGTGGTACGATTGTCACTCTCCTCTGGCATCCTCTCTACTGTTATGCAAGTTTTCTTCATCTCATTTCCCTGCAACCACCCGTGCCCTCCGAGTTCGAGCTTCCCTGTCCCGATCTCATTCCGGGATCTGCTTAGAGTCTCCAATTGCCGGTTTACAAGGACGAAGCCCCTGGCCTCCCCATCAGCCGCCTTCCCGCTAGAACTTCCCCCTCTCGCGACTTCCCGGCCCCGCCACAATTGCAGCCGACTCGACGTGGGGCGGGGGCGGGTTCTCAGCCCGGCCCCTCTCCGCCCGGCCCCCGCTCGCGAAGGGAGTAACTGCGAGGCGGGGCAGGGTCTCCGCGCCCACCGCCCTGCGCCCCCCGCCGCGGGTCGGCGCCGCCGCGGAGCGCGAACGAGTCCGGGCAGGTCCCCCACCGCGGCCGCCCTCGGGGGCGGGGACAGGGGCGGGCGCAGGGTTAAGTTTCTCTACGTCACGGTTCCCGGGAAAGTGCCCTTATAAGAGGAGAGCGTGGGCGCGAGAATCGCCCAGACCTGAGAGGTGCCCGGCCCGGGAGCACTGCGCTCTCCAGTCGGGTCGTGCCCGCCCGCTACGGCCGGTCTAAGGCCCGCGTTGCAGCTCGCCTCCTGCTGCCCCAAGGGGCTCGGGTTGGGGGGCCTAAGGTCCCCGGGGTTTTGCAGCACAGCTCCCGGTGGCTGCCTGTGAAGATGCCTGGGAGGAAGGCGCGTAGGAGCGTGCAGCCGAGCCCTGCGCGGGCCCTGGCAGGTAGGGAGCCGCTGGGGCCCGCCGGGATCCGGGCCGGGGCGGGGGCCGGGTCGAGGTCTCGGTTCGGGCGGCTACAGCCGGTCGGCACGCGGCCTCCAGGTCGGGCAGGTCTGTGCCCTTGCACATGCTTTGGGGGGCGCCTGCAGGAAGTTCTTCAGGGGTTTTACCCTGGACGGTGGAGACGGCGAGGGAGGAAACCCGATTTGGGATGCAGATTGGGATTTTAGCGGAGGCAGAAAGCCTCCTCTTCGCTTCGCTTGCTTTCCATCCCCACTTGCCCTGCCCCGGGGCCACGGGGAGAAAAAGTGCAAGTGCCGGCTGCAGTCACGAGGAGAAAGTCACTGTCGCGGCAGGTGGGGACGGGAGAGGCTCCGGGAGCTGCCTCGCGACCAGCCCTCTTCCGCCGGAGTCGGGGACCATTGAGGGCCCCGCTCTGAGTGTTGCCACTCCCGGGTCCCCAGCACGAACAAAGCAGTCCATAACGCTTGATCCTATCACGGCTCCTCCACAGAGGACTGATGGAGCGTTCCGGAGGCCCTGCGAGGACCACTGCGGTCAGGAGCCTAGAAAATCGTGCTTCTTTGTTGAGTGTAACATTTTGACAGTCGTTATTAGTTGTGGAGATGGGATAGGAGAAGAACTGGAGTTGGTCTCCAGTGGTTTTTAATCCATCCACTCTCCCCTCCTCCCTCCGTAAAGCCCCATCAAATAACTTTTTAGACCCGCCCTCTCCCTTATAAATTTTAGCAAACAAGGCAGCCATCCGCTAAGGCGCTGCAGCAAAGAAGGCAGCAAGGCTCTGGGCTCGAAATCCGTCATACTGCTATTGCATCAGACGATAATGGCCCCCTTTTAAGTTAGTTTCGCTTTATAGAGCCCATGAGGCGTGCAAAGGAAGTGGTGCATTTCCAACCGGGCCATGGCTAAGTGGGCACCAGGGTGATCTCTCTGGCTCTTACTTGGGAGGCAAAAAGCTTTGCCCACCTTTAGTGATGTTCAAGAATTCTCCGGTTTCCGGAAGGCCTAACCTGAGCATAACCTTTCTGCCATTTAACTTCAGTCCCAATAACATGGGGCAGCAGAAAGGGCCCTCTTTAAACTCGACTCGATAGTAATACATCTTTTTATTGAGGTGTAAGTGACACAGGACATTGTATTAGCTTTGATTTGACGTATGTATATATCAAATGATGATGATGCCATATATGTCTATACTGTGAAGTGATTGCCAAATAGCTTTAGTTAACATCCCTTACCACACATAGTTTCAATTTTATTACTACATGTATAGAAATGTAATGAGCAGAAAAATTAAGGAAACAACTAGCAGCAAGTTTCTGCCCCCTCTTTTGGGGAAAGAGATAATTTTTTCCCTTAAAACCCTTTTATAATCCTTTTTCTTAAATTAATAGTCATTTAATAACAATATCTCACTTAAAAAAAGTAGTAAACTTGTGAATTAAACATATTTCTGCTTCACTCATAAAGGCAGTGTGGATTGGCACAAATTAGGTTTGTAAGAAGAATTTAGTTTACAGTAAAATGTAAATTTCTAAGTTATTTTAGAGAATGTGGACTTATTTTTGATAAAAGATTCTATGAGTCTTACAAGAAAATTTTAAAGAGCTTTTCAATGAGGGTAAGAATACATTTAGAGGGGCGACTGGGTGGCTCAGTTGGTTAAGCGTCTGCCTTCAGCTCGGGTCATGATCCCCGGGGCCTGGGACTGAGCCCCGCATCAGGTTCCACATTGGAGAGCTGAGCAGGGAGGCTGCTTCTCCCTCTGCTGCACCCCCTTTTTGTGCTCTTGCTCTCTCCGTCAAATAAATAAATAAAATCTTAAAAAAAGAGGAAAAATAATACATTTAGATTTGTCTATTAATGAAGGCATAATCTGAGCTGTGAATTACTGCTATTTAAAAAATAAATCCTACTTGAAAACAATATACAAGAGTTTAGAATTTGACTTCTGTTTCCCCAACTAACCTTCAGTGAGCAAGAAGGGGATGACATCACCTGAGGTGGGCCAAGGCTTGCTAACTCTGTGGTGTATGACAGAAATGTCCGAATTTTTTTTTTTCCTCCACCATAGCAATTTCTTTCTTTTTTTTATTAACATATAATGTACTATTTGTTTCAGGGGTACAGGTCTGTGATTCATCAGTCTTACATAACTCAACAGCGCTCACCATAGCACCTACCCTCCCCAATGTCCATCACCCAGCCACCCATCCCTCCCCCCCCCCCCCCCTCCAGCAACCCTCAGTTTGTTTCCTGAGATTAAGAGTCTCTTATGGTTTGTCTCCCTCTCCGGTTTCGTCTTGTTTCATTTCCCCCCCCCCCTTCCCCTATGATCCTCTGCCTTGTTTCTCAAATTCCACATATCAGTGAGATCATATGATACTTGTCAGAAATGTCCATATTGAAAGAAAGGTAACATTTGCCTCTTGCAGTAGACTTTTTTAAAAAAAGATTTTGGAGTGAACGTCTTTATTCTTAACTATTCTTTTTTTGGTTTATGAGTCACAGTGTGTCAATGTATGGTGTGCGTGTGTGTGTGTGTGTGTGTGTAGGTGCACGCGTGTTAGGTCACCTTTCTCACCTTCAGAAAATGGGTGTACATAAAGCTGAAGTTAAGATAAATGCTTCACTGAATAAATACTCAGCTTGTCCCTTGGATGGGCACATTAACTCTTGCTGGTTGCAGTTTGTAATATCAATGTGATTTTAAATGTTTTGCTTTCCTTTTCAGAGACCGAAGTGGAATGTGCCATTCAACTCAGGAGATTTGGAGACAAACTGAATTTCCGGCAGAAACTTCTGAATCTGATATCCAAACTCTTCCGCTCAGGAACCTGACTGTTTTGGAAGCTTTTGAATGAGGAGATTCCTTTAAAACGGAAGATTCCCCAGTAGGTGCAAATTTCATCAATTAGAGGAAATGCCTTCTAATGGAGAAGATAGGGAGGGAGATCTCACCTGCTTTTTGGATGCCCTTGGGAACCAAGATGGAATACATCAAAGACGGATTTCTGTTGGAGATTTCCCAGAAGTCATTTTTTTGGGTTGCGAGGACATTATAAAACCATTTTGTTTATTTTAAAGCAAGAATGGTGGAGCTTTGAAAAATAAGGAATTAATTACTTATACATTTTGTTTTTACTTCGAAAATTATTCTGGTAATTTTGCTGAAGATTGCTGTCCAGTCTACTGTAAGCGGAGTTGGCAAATGAATAAACTGTGGGCAGGGGCAAAGAAACAGAATGTGTTCAGTGTTGGGTTTTATTTTTGGATGACAACTCCCAAGTGATGTATAATACTTGCTTTATATATTATCTTGTTAATAGTAAAGATTTCATTCTGAGAACACTGAATGTCAGAGAATGTGGATTCCATAGGTCACTACAAAATATAAAATGATTTGAAAGCTTGTTTCTTTTGACTCAAAAATGTATTGACACAAAAATGTATCTGTTCAGATGACCCTTCCTTGAATTATGTTTCTGCGAGTCTTAACTGCAGTCTGTACTTGGAAAAATGTGATGGAGGTGTTACTTGGTGCCAGTAAGATTCTTGCAGGTAGACTGTTAAAACATAAAGAGTACGGGGATTTTGTAGAATGAGAAATAATGGGGGAGAAAAAGCAATTTAGACTTTTTTACTGCTGTAATTAACACTTAGTAAAACAAATATTCTAAAGCCACTTGATAAGATGAATGTGTTTCTAAAGAAGTTTCTAAAATCTGTAAAATGCCCTTTCTCAGATTAGTGAGTGTATGGCTTATAAGAAGTGATCTTTTAAGAGAAATTAAGCATGTTTTACATAGTTGGGATATACTTTTTTAAAAAAAAGAGAACGGGATTGCTCATCCAGAATAAAAATGCCACATATGTGTAATTTGCATTAGAATAATATGTAGATTCTGAGAAAGGTTTCATGAATTTCACTTTTTTATTGTTAAAAGGCCAGGCTGTCAACAAAGTCCCCAGATATATAAAAAAAAGAAATAATAGTGTCATGATTGAATTTCCGTAAGAATAATCTTATTTATTTTACCTATTTATGATTAAAATATTTTTTTGTTTAGTTTGAAAATGTCTATTAAAGTTACGTTTTTAGGTTATGAGACAAGGCTTTCATAACCACTTGAACTTTACAGTGAGAATGTTTTGCTATACGGTATGGTCACTTTAGATGAAACATTACCTCAGCATCTGTTTTTTCTTCAGTATTATTTAGTTGCAAAGATGCTTTTTGTCTGTCTAGAGGCAGGTATTTTGTCATTTGGATATTTATGGTCTGTAACTGTATTTATACATACAAAACTTGGATACTGTAGCTGTAAACTATTAAAAATTATCACCATTCTTTTTTACATGTTCCTTTTTGTCATCACGTCACCGGCCCAGTGTTCATTATGAAACCAAAATTGTTTTACCAGTTTCCATCAGCAGGCCCCTTCTGACCACCACGTCTTCTTCAGTCACAGTTCTGTCGCCAGAATGGGACATGCAGGGACATTTAGCATGATTTCTGCTGTCAAGGGACTTACTATTTAATTGGGAGAGGAAATAGTGAAAAAGAAGACATTCATGCCTGGCGTAGGTCTTGAGGGCCTTAGTGCCTGGAGAGTGATTTATTGCAAGTAGCCTACAGAGATCCGTGATCTCTTTAGAGGTGCTGTGTGCCCCCCTCCTTGGCTGCTCGGGGAGCCTCCGCCAGGCTAGAGGAGCTTCTTCTGGTTGGTTTCCTTGATGGTGGCCTCACACTTCTCCCCTCCTCTGCCCCAACCCTGAGCAGCAAGTCTTGCTTCATCTGAAGCTGGTCATGTGCAGAAGGAGTGGCTTTCCTGTTAGAGGGTGAGAACTCATGAGATACTCCTAGTCCGTAGCATCTTCAGGCTGAAACCCTACAGTGTAAGTTACCTCCCTCAGACGGGGAGGGCAAGAGGAGGGGCTACCGGAGGAAGGTGACCCCTTGAGGGGACAGCTGGGGGAAGGGCATGAAGGGCCCCCAGGGCATCGCAGGAGTAGGCGGAGAGATTGGGTCCATAAAGGGCTGGGTGGGGTTTGGGGGGGGCAGTGTGCATGATTTGATTTGAGGGTCTCTGGAAGAGGAACTCCTGGCCCTCTGCATAGCCAGAAGTGAACCACTGGTGGTAATGAGTTTTGCTAAAAGTACCCTTGCTGCTCTTTTTTTATATAAGGAGTAGTACAGGAAAGCTTTGGGACAATGCACAATCTTCAGGTAAGAGGACTATATGTTTTCAGAGAACTCTTTTTTTTTTTTTAAAGATTTTATTTACTTGAGAGAGAGAGCACGAGCAGTGGGGAGGGGCAGAGAGGGAGAAGCAGGCTTCCTGATAAGCGGGGAGCCCTATGCAGGGCTCCATCCCAGGACCCTGAGATCAGGACCTGAGCCCAAGGCAGACGCTTAACCGACTGAGCCACCCAGGCGCCCCAGAGAACTCCTAATGTCAAAAAACTCCCAGGATGCCCACATAATTGTAATTGTAAATATTGACTAACAAAAAGCTACCAGGAATTCAAAAATAGTTTGACTTCCATTTATATTCAAGAGAAAACCTCCATAACCTTTATATTTGAAAAGTCACCTAGAAATGGCAATGTGCTATTAGTAAAATGCATACAAAAAATATAGTTCTGCTTCTAAATACTTAAAGTTAGTTTAAAAAATTGAATAAGAAAAAAAATCACTGCCTTTTGCACAAACGTGTTTGCAATCCTTCACATTAACAAAGTTACTGTCGTTGCCTCCACAGCAAATAGAGGGGAAGGCCTTGGGCTATGTGTCTTGGATTAAAACAATAGTGAATCACTTTAGCAGAGCACAGTCTCTCATCTTTTGAAACTGTGGCAAAATGATGGACCTTTAGGAAAAAAAATAAAATCAGAAATGCAATAATACCAGAATTAAGAAGCTGTGACTATTACTGAAGAAACTGAAGAAAGATCTAATCCCACAAAAGCTTCATTCTGAATCCTAAATATACTAAACCATTTAAAAAGTGTGCCTCAAATTTCAAGGGCTATATTTTGTTCATTTTTAAAAAGATTTTATTTATTTGGGGGGGCAGCTCTGGAGGAGGGCAGGGGACAAGCAGGCTCTACACTGTGCAGTGCAGAGCCCAATATGGGGCTGGACCCCACGACCTTGTGATCATGATCTGAGCTGAAACCAAGAGTCGGATGCTCAACCGACTGAGCCACCCAGGCATCCCTATTTTTAATTTTTATAAACTGGACAGAATTTCTTCTGAAACTATTTCCTTGTATTATTTGAATGTGTAAAGGAATTAAAGTCCCCAAAACAAATATGGTTAGGTAAAAATGGGCTACACATCAAGGGATAACATGATATACTTTGGTAAACTGTCCTATGCTGCTAGTTTTTTTTTTTTTTAGGTTTATTTATTTATTTTTTATAATCTCTACACCCAATGTGGGGTTCGAACTCATGACCCAAAGAGCAAGAGTTGCATGCTCCTCCAACTGAGCCAGCCAGGTGCCCCTCCTAAGTTGATAGTTTTATTTGAGATGTTTTTTTTTATCAGCTCTCCTTCCATTATTAATCAAGAATACATGTATCTAATTGCGTAATTTACATTTACACAATTTAAGAGAAAACCAGCAAGGACCATCTCCTCAGTAATTCAAGATTTTGCATGCTCAACAGAGTATAGCTTATAGAATTTGGATTATCAAAGTTTCTGCCAAAGCAAGTTTTCCTTGTTTGGTGAATTTATTTATCTCTGTGTGTCTTTCCTGTGCTTAGGGGAAATGCCTGTATTGTCTCTCTACAAATACTAAATACTGCCCAAGTAACTGATCATTTCAGGGGCGGTGGGGGCTGGGGAAGGATGCAGGTAAGAAATGGGGAGTAGAAAAAAGGGACAGAGATCTCTTTGTGCTGCAATTTGCAATTACTAAAGGATACAGAAATCCAATAAAAAACTTTAGAAATTTTCAAGTTTCACCATCTTGAGTCTACACTGACTCCATTATCTCATGTGTACAACTGATTCCATACAAATCAGTGGTCATGGCACTCATTAATGAACACTGTAATTTTAATTTAATTTAATTTTTTTTTTAAGTAAGCTCTATGCCCAACTCACAACCCTGAGATCAAGAGGCACATGCTCTACTGACTGAGCCAGCCAGGGACCCCTGAATACTGTAATTTTTTTATGTGTAAATCGAGGAGATGAGAAACAGTTCTAAAGAAAAATTGCAAACACTCCAGGCAAGGCTTTGTCACTTTCCAGCCCTGAGAACTTAGAAGTTCATTAACTTCTAGCCTGTGCGTCTGCAGGGAAAATGGAATAACGCCCTTTCACAGGGCCGTAGCGTGAGGACTGATATTACAGGCGGGTGGGAAAAAAAAGTCACTTATCTGTCTATCACCAATCTCTTTATCATCTATCAATGTATCTACGAACAAGATAAGTTGTTTCCTTTAGTCTGAAGACTGTGTGCTGTGATTTGGGTTTTTTAATCCCTTGCAATAACTCTGCTTCCCGCCAACACACACACACACACACACACACACACACACACACACAGAGCCCTTTGGGCTGGAACAGCATAAATTGTGAAAATCTCGCCAAACTCTTTGAACCTTTGTCAGAGGGAATGCTCCACCAGGAAGACAACTGGCATCTTGAGGACAGTCACCTCTGAGCATGATGAGGAGCAGAGAGCGCCCTGCTTTGGAATCAAGGCCAAGCCATCAATGAGCCCTGAGACTCTGAGCAGGGCAGCCTGTCTGAGCCAGAATGATTCCTCTGCATCCCCTCTAAGGTCATTTGTGGTTTGAGACAGAATGGGATGGCAGAGGGGACTGGAGAAGATCTCCTACCACACTCCCGGTCTTACCAGCCCCACTCCTGCACGTAACGTAAGAGAAAACGGAAGGGTTTGTGAAAAGAAGTAGGAGGGTGGGTTTAAACCCCCCCTCCAAGAATCTGTTTGCCAAATTCTTCTCCTAAACATGATTCTAAGTCCTGGAGGAGGCTGGGCAGAAACCTCTTGGACTTAGAAGTATTTTCCTGGACGTGAAAATTCCCCATGGGCTCTGGCTTCCCTGATGGATGACGGCTTTGTGTATATATATATATATATATATATATATATATATATATATATATATAAATATAAATATACACGTAGCTGAAAATAGATGGGGTCACCTGACAGGACACACCCTACTGTGCGAGTCTCTCACGTAATAGGTCATGGTTTCAAGAGCAAAACCTTTGTCAATACAATCCAGGCACTCACTTTAGCTTCTGTTTTAAGGACTTTCAGAAATCAGTTTAACAAATTCAGAGTGAAACAGTCACACCCACCTGCAGTCTTCTTCCAGATCAGTTACTGTAACAAACACCAGAAAAATGAGGGAAGTGATGAGTGACAGATGGGGATTTAGGATTCCTTTAGTTTGTAAGTCTGGGTCCCAGACTGTTCCCCTAGGTGTGCTCTATACTGTACTGTTTGTGATTAGAAACTGCACAGTGCGTGGAGCCTGGGCTTGGGTTTGGGTTGGAAATGGAATGTACAAATGGCCCTTTGATATTTCTCGTGTCTCAGTAAAAGCCTCCTTTTCTTTTCAGCGCGTTCTCTCACTAATGACCTCTAATGGAGCCGTGAGATCTGCCGATTTCCAATTGCACCTCTATTTTTAAAACCACAAACTTTCTTTCCCTGCAATCATCGCTGGCTTTGGACTTTGGAATCAGCCACTGTTTTTGCCACTTCTGCTTTGCAGGGCTCTGGATAAATGGCTTGATCTCGGTTTTCTTATAAAAGGGTGTAAGATACACCGATTTCAAAGCATCTTGAGAATCGAACGAGGTGAGAATGTGCAGTGTGTCTGGCTCACAGTCATGCTCAGTAAATGTCAGTTAACTTCAACTTCAAGACGGAGGCTTAGATATTAGCTTCCTTACAGAGTTATGGAAGATCTTGCCCAATTAAGATTATTAGAGTAAAATGAAAGCTTTTGACGAAAAAAAAAAGGCTGGAGAGGAAGTGGCAGTTTTTCTCTTCGTGAGGCCATCTGTTTTTAATTTGTAACCTTCTAGTGATGGTAAAACATTTATTTTCACCCTGTACTTAATAGGTTTCATGAATACTTTTGAATTGCCCAAAGCCCCTGCATGTATTCATAGAAAAACTCAGGTCCTGATTTACAGTGTACCGACTCAAAAAATAGGAAGAAGTTCTTGTGTAGTTATTGTGGACTTGGCTGGATTTGGGTAAGTCTGTTTTCAGCAGGGAATCATAAAGGGCAGGCTCTCCCCTGAGATGAAACTGTGAAAATCTGTTAATCTGGAGGACAGAAGTTGTATCCTGGCTGCTTTTGGTTTTGGCTGGAGGAAACCTGAGTTACATTCACCCACAGGGTTTCTCCATAGAGCTTCTTTGAGTCTGTGTTCAGATGAACAATACTTGCACAAGATAAATACTTCTTAGCGATCGCTGGCAATATGCCAGGCACTTTAGAAACAGTTCTATTGTATCATCTCGTGGTCCCATATTTGGAAACTATGATTAGCTTTCATATTTTGTAGTGGAGAAACCAGCCTCAGAGAGTCAGCAATTTCCCCAAAGTCAATTGGCAAATGGGTGGAATGCACATGGGATTTGAACTTGTGCCTTTCTAACCCCAGAGCAGTCTTTCCCTGCCACCACAATACAGCTGCTTCCCACAGGGGACTCGGGAAGGGCCCCATCCCAGAGCAAAGCTGGTTTGTTTTCCACGTCAGTGCCTCACTAAATACAGCCAAGTTTTATACCTCTGGGTTTTCTGAGGGTGAGAGGTTGATGATTAAACCAGCTGATATGTGAAAGATACTGATAAGTGCTGGCCAGTTCACACCCCTCTAGCACAGCACTGCCGCTGGTTGCTTCTCGGTGATTTCCAACCTCCAGGGATGGAAACGTGACCTCAGAAATGGTCTCACGTTATTCCAAGAAAGGAATGAGAGGTGCTGCGGCATTTCATCTCCCGGAGGGATTTTGTAGTGGATGAGCTTGGAATTAATTTGAAAGATACACTCCCTGCCGGCTTGCTTTTTACCAGTTAATGCCACAACAGCACCTACTGGGACAGACCTGCAGGAGCTATTTGTAATGGGAAAGAAAAGGATTCAAAGAAGCCAGTCAAAACAGCAATTTGTGTGTTTTGTCGGCTGCCCCGCTGTATCCGCCCTATTTTCAGCAAAGCCAAGCAGCGGTTAAGAAGGAAGAAGAAGTTGTTGCCACCATTTTTTTTTTTTTTTAACCAAACAATAGAGAACATCTAAATGAACCAGTCTGCCTTCTAAATGATTCATCTGGACAAGTGCTGGAGGAGGGGCAGGGAGCAATGGGTGGTTGTGGCGATTATGAAATCCTTTTGTTTTACGAAGGTTACTTTTTAGTAAGAGATTCTCAGATCCTCTGTGTTGAGGAAACATACATGTTTATCAGAAAGCAGAGGGGGAAAATATCCTCCTTTGTCCATCTTAAAAAAAAAAAAAAAGACACACCACAATACAACACCTGTAAGTAAAGTGACAGAAATGCTCCTTTCCTCTTCTTGAAACTTGTATTGGTGTTGCATTAAAAGGAGCAGATTTCTGAGAATTAGGACTAAACTTTTATTTAACTTTCATAATACAGATATAGAAGAATATAAGGACGTCACGCTAACACTTCACAGATGACCCTTGGGGCCCTGGGAAAGTACCAGCCAGGATGATAAATCTGGGCTTTTCTCCCAGACTTGAAATTGACAGACAGGAGGAAGGCTAGTGAGATGCCTAGGTGTGGCTCACTTATTAACCACACTTTTTCAAAAATAAGCTGGGAAATAATAAAAATGTATATTTCTATATGTTTAGAAACACACTCTGTGGGTCATTTTCAACCCAAATCATCTTATAGATATATTGTAGATATAGTGGAATTCTCTTCACAATAAATCTTGCCAACAGGACATAGATATCAGCCCCTTTCTTTTTTACAGCATTTTACTGTTTCATCCCTAAAGACTATGGAAAGTTTCCTAGCCCTGGTTTGCCTGGACCTGTCCTGGTTTTAAAACTGAAAATCTCATGTCCTGGAAATGCCCTCCAGCCTGGGCAATCTGGGACAGTTCGCTCAGCCCTGTGTGGCTGTAATGTGTCGGCACATATACCTTTGGCAAATCAGTCTCTTCATTGAAATAAACTACATTTCACTTCTCTTTTCCACTTTTGGCTCATTTGTGAAAAGTGGATGATCATAACTTCCTAGCCCTGTGGAATCCCAGTGTTCATAAGGGGACTAGAAGAGTATATGGATGCAATGCTCCCAGCCCAGGGCCTGGCAGTTAGCAAGCCTCCAGTAAATAGCTGCTGAAAAAAAAATGCTCTGGGGGATTACAAAGAGTTTATGAAAGCCAAAGGTTATCATGGTTTTTATTGGAATCATTCAGTACATACTGAGTGAAGACATGAAGAAAGTCGTGATTCATGGACTTTGCAGTTTAGTTGAGGAAACAGATAAGCACACCAGATGAAACATGCAAATGGTCCAGAATTAACAATTATAAACCATGAAGGTGTTGGAGAAAGGGAAAAAGTCACATAGGGTCAGGTTTTTCTTTTTTTTTTCTCTAAAGATTTTATTTTTTTAAGTTCTCTACCCCTAAAGTAGGGCTCGAACTCACGACCCTGAGATCAAGAGTTGCATGGGTGTTTTTTTATTTCAGAGAAAGATGTTGTTTATGAGATAAGTTATTTCACTATCAGAATTGCCAATGACTCAGAAGTATTAACAGGCAAGTCTACCAAGTTATGTATTATTAGGACGCTTCTTCAAAGGTCAGTTGACTTCCTCAAACATATCTATTTTTATCATCTTAATCTGTCTTTCAGCTCCATTTTTTCATAGATGCTGTTTTCTTTAAGACTACTAGTAGCCTAATCGTCACATCTCAAGGCCTCTTAAGATTGCATCATACTCAACCTCAGAGCATCACCTCCTCCTTCAAACTTATGTAAAGTGATTAGCATACCACATCATGTGCCTGAGTCCTCTTCACTCTTCTTAGCAAGTTCCTCTTTCCTTTTGGTCTTTAAATGTCAGTTTCCCAAGGGTCTGCTTTCACCGTGTTCTCTAAAACTAATGACCTCGCGTGTGCCCTTTAAGCTAATTGATTTTCAATCTTCGTCTCCATCTGGCTTCTCCCCCTGGCACCAGGCCAGACTCTTACTCTGTGAGACTTTTTCACTTCCTAGGATTTGTTTATAGTTTTCATTAATTTTGGATTCCTCTCCTTCCCAGTTTTGCAGCTGAAAGTTCT
The DNA here is from genome assembly GCF_003265705.2 of Callorhinus ursinus. Lineage (NCBI taxonomy): Eukaryota > Metazoa > Chordata > Mammalia > Carnivora > Otariidae > Callorhinus > Callorhinus ursinus. The sequence goes on along the minus strand of NW_027397073.1, from coordinate 15,350,785 downwards.
GTTAACCTTCAAGGTCAATGCCAAAAGCCATTTACTTGGGAAATATTTTCAGATTGCCCAGATCAGAAAGGACATTCTATCTTTTATATGTCCATAGCACATTTTTCTTATTATGATCCAATACTTATTTAATTCATATTTTTGTTAATTGATTTTATGTCAGCTTCTCTAACTTGATTAAAGTTCCTGCAGGTATAACATAGATCTAACTTGATTTTAATCTCTGTGTATCACTTAGCAAAATGATACTCATTTACTCATTTATTCATTCATCCATAAAATAATTTTTGACACTGTGTCCTACATTTGACTAGAGATAAGGATAAAATAACCAAGAACACATGTCATAGCCTCAAATGTCTTAAGGCATAGTGGAGACACCAAGACAAAACCACATTGTTACAATTAATCTGCTAAATACAGTGTTAAGAGGTGAACACAAAGTGTTGCTCTGAGGCTCACGAAGTGTGTGTGTGTGTGTGTGTGTGGGTGGGTGGGTGTGTGTGGGTGTGTGTGTGTTTGGCAGGAGGTATTGAAGACTTCATGGAATATATGTTGTACAAAATGAGTGCTTTAGTTATATATTGCTGTTTAACAAATTACCCCCAACTTTAGCAGCTTAAAACAATACACATTTATTATCTCACAGTTTCTGTGTCAGGAGTCTGGGCAAGGATTAGAGGGATCTTCTGCTTCAGGGTTTCTCACTCCAATTGCTAGGTTGCAATCAAGGTGTTAACTAGGGTTGTGGTCTCATATGAAGTCTCAAGTGGGCATGGATCTACTTATAAGCTCTCCATGTGGTGGGAAGGACTCAGCTCTTTTTTAAATGCTTGTTGGACTGAGGGCTTCAGTTCTTAACTGATAGTTAGCTAGAAGCCACCCTCAATTTCTTGCCACATGGGCTTCCCCATCTTGTTTCATCAGAGAAGCATTCAAGAAGAATCTGTGAGAGAGAAAGAGAAAGAGCAAACAAGCAGAATCATAATCTTTTATAACCTAATCATGGAAATGACATCCCATCAACTTTTGCTATATTATTTTTGTTAGAAGCAAGTCACTAGGTTCAACCCACACTCCAAGCGAGGCGATTACACAGGGCACAAATACTAGGAATTAGGGATCATGGATACCTATTTTTAAAGACTGTCCACAGCCACAGTGAGTGAGAATGAGAACCTAACCAGTTCATTTCTCTCAGAGGGACCAACAAGAGCAAATGTAGGATAAGGAGAATAACACAGCATGTAAAGACACTTTGGTACTCCTGGATCTTAAAGTTGAACGTAGGAGAGATAAGTAGAGTCAGGCTTGTCACATGAAGGGGCTTGGACTATATCTTGTAGAATGATTGTTCTAGTATAAGTAGGGAGCGACCAGAACATTGATTTTTAAATGTCTCAGCCTACACTTATACAATGGATGTGAGGGATGTATGTATAAAATCTGGAAAACCATAGAGGATATTGCTGTAAAAAGATGATGAAGACCTCAATGTTGTCAGTGGTTTAGGGTAGGAAAATCAGGGACAGATCTTAGGTACGAAGAAGAGGTAAAGTTGATTGACTTTTATTTGCTGCAGTTGTGGGACATTTAGGTAGAAGCATCTAGCAGACAGTTTGGATGTATAACTACGAAGCTCAGGGAAAATTTGGCCCGAAGTTTGGGAATTGTATGAATACTTACAACTAAAAAAGTTGGGTAGAAATGAAATAAAAGTTGACCCTGGGGGACGTCTGGCTGGCTTGGTGGGAAGAGCATGCAACTCTTGATCTCGGGGTCCTGAGTTTGAGCCCCACGCTGGGTGTAGAGATTACTTAAATAAATAAGCTTAAAAAAATGAACCTGGAACACAAGGTTTAGGAATGTGCAGAGAAAGAGAGGCCAGTAAAAGAAAGAAGATGGAATAATTGTAATGGTCAAGGGAATATTTGCAGTCAGGTGAGGAGGGGTCAGATGCAGCAAAGAAGTCCATCAAGACAAAAATTAAATAGGGACACTGGCTGGCTCTGTCGGTGGAACAAGTGACTCTTAACCTGGGAGTTGTGAGTTCGAGCCCCACTTTGGGTATAGAGATTAGTTAAAAATAAAAAATAAAATTTTTTTAAAAAAGATAAAGGTTGAATACCGTTTGCACATTCATGCACTCACTCAAGCCTTTATTCAGAAATGACATCATGCGAGGCACTGAGATAGGTGTGGGCCGTGGACCAGACAGACTTTATCCCTGCCCCCCGGGAAGTCACGAGCCAGATCCAGGTGGGTAGATGGACGGTGGACACAGGTATAAGTGCCTGAAGAAAACAAATAGGGTGCCATGAGTGAAACCACAGGGAGCAAAATATTCAAGTGGAATCTTTCTTAAAAGCAGAGCAGAGAATAGCCTCAGAGTTCCCACTGGGGCATCTTTTGACCAAGCCAGGATGGAAGGCTGGTGCTCAGAGCCCTAGCAGCAGTCCTGTGTGGCTTCTGCGTGCTGCCTTGTTGTTTATATCCATGGAACAAGAGGAGGTATATCACTTTCCTAGGGCAACCTTACAAAGTACCACAAATTGGGTGGCTTAAAACAGTAGAAATTCATTTTCTCAGAATGGAGGCCAGAAATCTGAAATTAGGGTGTCAGTAGGGCCACCCTCCCTCTGAAACCTATAGAGAAGAATCCTTCCTGGCCTTTACTCAGCTGGCAATCCTTGGCTTTCCTTGATTTCTAGATGCATGCATCACTCAATCTCTGCCTCTATGATGACATAGCATTCTCCTTGTGTGTCAAGGTCTTCACATGGCCTCTTCCTCTTCTTATAAGGACACCAGTCATATTGGACTAAGGCCCATCCTAATGACCTCATCCTAACTTGATGACATCCGGAAAGACCCTATTTCCAATTCAGGTCACATTCAGAGGGACTGGGAGTCAGGACTTCAACATACCTGGGGGACACAATTTAACCCACAGCAAGAGGTATTCAGGATAATTAGTAAACTTCAAGAAGGTGCTTTAAATGAACTTATGAATTGTAGTTATTATGTGATTTGCCTGAGATCGGATCCATAAATGCATTGGTTAAGATAAACAGCAACCATTGCCTTTCTCATTATTTGTGGTACCTTGGTTGGTTTGGTCAGAGAAAATTATTGCTGAAAATTATTCTCACCACTAGGAGAGAAGGAAGAATATTGAGCTGGCTTCTTGTTAACTCAGATTCTTACTGCTGGGTGGGGGGCTGCTTTACCTTGCCAGGCCTTACTCATCATTTGCCTAAAGAAAAGTCTGATCTGACAGGGAAATCTCAAGGTGTCAGGGTCTCCCCTGAAATGGTGTTTAGGGAGGTAGTTTATTTCTTCAGAGGGAGGCCATTGCTTTGTCAAGGGAGCCCATGACTCAGTAACATTTGTGAGCCATTGAACTGGATCGTTGGTGGTGGTGGCTTAGATTTAGTTACATGGGACTCCGTGCAGAGATTTAAAATGCTTTGTCTCAGCCCTGGGGACAGAGATTCTCATTCCACTGGCCAGAAGTGGGGCCAGAGCACCCATGTTTTTCAAGCTCCCCAGATGATTATAGTGTGCAGTTGGGCTGAGAACCACCAAACCAGATGGCTCCCATTCCCCACTCCCTTGAGTGCTTATATTCAGATTCTGATTCCCTCTGCTCTTTAAATAAGCGATAGGGCATATCTGTCAAAACCATCAGGGCTGTGGGGGAGGGCTTGTTAAGGCCCATGCCTATCATGATTTAAGGTAACTTCCATTGTACATTTAAAGAACTTCCTTTAAGCTCCTGGTGGATTCTACAGCTGCAGGGAGTGGGGGCAGGCAGCTAGCCTCTGAGGTCTCTGCCCCCACCTCCTATACATACATGCTTCCAGAAGAATCAGAGCCAAAGACAGGGATGCCCAGCATAACTTCCAAGGGGGTGCGGTGAGAGGGGATGGCAAAACCCCCAGCTAGGTGGGGGGGACGTCTACAGGAAGGAAGGAGGATGGGGCATGGGGTTGATGAGAACAGGGCCTCTACTGTAAGCCTGAAAAAGTGAGTCGGTTCACCAACCTGTGAATGCTGAAAAGGGCCACAGTTGCCTTTGTCGGGTGACTCAGCAGCTAATTTTCAGGAAGTGTTTTTTTTCTTCCCGTTGGTCTTGTTTTTTAACAAGCTAGTGAAGGCGAACCAGTGGACAGGTTCTCTTTCAGGACTGAAAAGGACATCAGCCTCTTCTGTCAGATGTGGAAAGAGCTGTTTTTTATCGTTGTTGTTTTGTTTTGTTTTTGGTGCAAAATGGTGGTTTTATTAAAGCAGGGGGACAGAACCTGTGGGCAGAAAGAGCTGTTGCCCCTGGAAAGAGTTTTTAATTGTTTAATTAGCTACTCCCAGAAAGAATCCAATGACCCGGGGCGCCTGGGTGGCTCAGTCGTTAAGCGGGCTGCCTTCGGCTCAGGTCATGATCCCAGGGTCCTGGGATTGAGCCCCGCATCGGGCTCCCTGCTCGGTGGGAAGCCTGCTTCTCCCTCTCCCACTCCCCCTGCTTGTGTTCCCTCTCTCGCTGTGTCTCTCTCTGTCAAATAAATAAATGAAATCTTTAAAAAAAAAAAAAAAAGAATCCAATGACCCACACTTCTCTGCTTTTCCCTGCCAACTGTGACCGTATGAGCCAGGGGTCTCTGCCATCCACACGCAAATCAAGGCTGGCCACTCAGAAGACCTTGGTCCACAGTTAATCGCCCAGACATGCAGAAACACACATGGCCTCCCCTTGTCATTTATCTCTCCGCAGACAGGAGAGCTGGGTGTGGGGTGTGGTGAATCTGCTCAGGGACATGGCCCCATAGGACTTAAAATTGCCCCTGCTAGCAGCTGGGATGACTCAAACACACCCGGGGCCTGGCAGGGTGGGGCCCCGAGCAGTTGGACACAAGAGACCTTCTCCCTTGCTTTCTTTTAAGCCGCAGGGTCTTCTAACAGGTTTGGATTAGAAGGATTGGAACGAGGAAGGATTAGCTACGGCCTCTAGGCCCCTGTTTTAATACTAGTTTACCCTTCTGATTGCATAACGTGCGCCAGCCCATTTAATCCTGACAGCAACGCTCAGGGCTAAGTGTGGTTAGCCTCCACTTTTTTTTTTTAACAAGGGGGAAATTGAAGCTTAGAAGTTTTGGAAGCTTGCTCCAAGTCAGAAGACTGAATGTGGTGGGGGTAGAGACTTGCCTTAGATCTGCCTGATTCCAAGGCCCATATCCTCAGTCTTCGTGATGGAGCTGCCTCTGGCCTCTCCCTGTGGGGAGTTAATTCCAGTAGCGTTGTTGAGAGCCTACGATCCGCAAGGCGCTTGGGAGAATGTCAGTGTTGAAATGCGTGGCTCTGGCTAGCCAGGTGTCACTCGCTTCTAGGTACCTTGGGAAATGTTCATTTTAGTTTTGGTTCTTTGCCTCACCGGTCGTGTGACCCTGGCTAATTTTCTTAGTTCAGGATTCCTTTTTGTTCAGCTATAAAACGGAGATAGCAAGACTAGTGTCTTGCTAGACAAGGGAAGGGACTGGGACAGCGTATTGAAAAGTGCTCTGAAAAGTGAAACTCCACTCATCTTTCATAAGATACCCGGGCTTCCTGAGATAACCAGCTGGGCTCATTCTGAACACTTTTAATGTTTTAATATAATCTTTTTTAAAAAAGATTTTTATTTATTTATCTGAGAGGGAGAGAGAGCACAAGGAGGGGGAGCTGCAGAGGAAGAGGGAGAAGCAGACTCCCCGCTGAGCAGGGAGCCTGATGCGTGACTCAACCCTAGGATCCTGGGATCCCGACCTGAGCCAAAGACAGACACCCAATCGACGGTGACAGGCCACCCAGGTGCCCCTGTTTTAATATAATCTTAAGCGTATTTTAATTACAAAGATTAAGCAGTTCTCTTTTTATCCATATGTTTTTTTTTCTTTTAAAGGTTACTGATCTAGCGATTTTATTTATTTATTTATTTATTTATTTATTTATTTATTTATTTATTTTTAAGCAATCTCCATGCCCAAGGTGGGGCTCGAACTCACAAGCCCAAGAATAAGAACTGCCTGCTGTACTGACTGAGCCAGCCAGGCGCCCCTTATCCCATATGTTCTGAATTTTGATGTTTTACCTAAAGCGTCTGAACAGTAGAGTGACCCGAATTTGGGGTTTACACTTAGCATCATTAACGAGATTGGCATTATCAGCTAATCGTTAGCCAAATATTTTGAGGATGGTAGACCTAAGAAACCCGTAATACACTTAGGCTGTTCAGTATGTGTATAATGCCCTGACAACACACCACACTTTATTCACATATTCCTTCATTAATTCATTAATACATGACTTATTCAGCACGTACTAGGTGCTGTGCATACAGTTTCCGGTCTCAGTTAGAACCTTGCACTGATGCAGTGTCATCCTTCACATGAGTTTCCTTTGTGTCGGTAGAATGGGGCCATCGTGCAGAAGTCATGGTTGTGGTAATGGTTAAGGAAGATGTCTTGGCTCATGGCCAGTAGGCAGCTTTTCAGGTAAAGCCCGTGATGACCAAGGAGGCAATATTTTAAAGTGGGGAAAGCCTTGGACTTAGGGAAAGGAGAACCAGTTTCTTGTCCAAATGCTGCAACTAATTAGCTGAGAGAAATTGGGAAGACACTTATTTTCTTGATGTTAATTCTTACCTGGAAAAAAACATCAAGTGTGTGTGTGTGTGTGTGTGTCCCATTGAAGATGTATGATCTTGGCTAATTTTCTTGTGATTTGCCACCTGTTCTATAAGCTGAGTACAAACCACCCTTTTACCCAACCAACCAAACCACCAAAACTCATCTCAGCAACATTTCCCATCTCCTGCTCAGATTCCCTGGAATACACCAAGCAGTGGAAAACAGGTCTTAGGGCTGCTTTGTGTATGTTTATGCTGATCTCTCTGGCTCTTTCTGAATCCAAAGAAGACTTTCTGGTCTTTTTCAGAGCCTCCCATTGTCAGAGAAGGGTAAAAAAACAATCAAGGTTTCAATTCACCCTAAATAATAGTCTGAGCCAGGGGCAAAATCCTGACAGTCACTTGTGGCTTTCTGATAAAAACACTGTAGAATATTCTGGTCTTGAAGCCTGACCAGTTACTGCCACTTGCAAATCATTTCAAGTTTTTAATACTTAAAACATACCATGAGGGGCGCCTGGGTGGCTCAGTTGGTTAAGCGACTGCCTTCAGCTCAGGTCATGATCCTGGAGTCGCGGGATCGAGTCCCGCATCGGGCTTCCTGCTCGGCGGGGAGTCTGCTTCTCCCTCTGACCCTCTTCCCTCTCGTGCTTTCTATCTCTCATTCTCTCTCTCTCTCTCAAATAAATAAAATCTTAAAAAAAAATACCATGAGGTTGATTTTTATCTTGTTCAATCTGGTTCAATCTGCTGTGAAACAGGGAAATAAGCCATCCTGAACTGGCTAATGTTTAATTATGTCCAATGTAGTATTTCTAAACCGTGTTTAATATTGCCTTTGGAATCTAAACAGGAGGCTCTGATCTGACGACCCCAGATGACATGCGCCTTTGGAATGCCACCAAACACGTTTCATCCGCAGGAGGACAACCGTGCCTAGCAAACCACATGCCTTGTGCTGTCTCTGAGGGGTGTTTCCTTTTACCCAATAGCAGGCAACTTCTCTGTCAGGTCCAGTGTGACCACATCGTCCTATCCGATTCCTTGCCAGAGATTTCCACCAGATGACAGATCGTCTTTCTCTGTAAATCTTTTTCTAGATAACTTACAGCTTTCTTTGATTGTTTTCGTCCCCAGCCGAACATAAAACGAGGGTGACATTTTTTTCCCAGCTTTTTATTTTTATAGCATGGCAGGAAGATGCTTTGATACATTAACTGAGTTTTAAGTGGGTTACTCCAGGAACTTCCTGTTCTCAGGCAGACAAAAACCAAGCTCCGTTGCCTCAGCAGAGACGTGTCATTGCAGAATCAGAGAAACAAGGGCCAAACTCCTGGCTTTTAGTTTCCAGGTGGAAGATGAAAAAGATTTGGAGGAACCGATGGTCAAGCAGAGCCCATTCTCCCACAAGTGAAGACTAGATGAAGTTGCCCAAGACAAAAAAGACTGGAAGAGCAGGAGAGTTCAGTGAGGCTGGGGACAATGGGACGGCCCGTGGGCAGTAGCAGGGTCCCCTGAAGTGAGCCTGGTCTGTCACCAGTACCAGGAAGCCATGAGAAAGTATCCTTCATCTCCTTCGGGGTCCTTTCCTTCAGGGAGACTGCCCACAAGCAACACTTGCCTGTGTCATGATTCTTTGCGCGTGGTATCTCCTTACTGCTCACCATGGGGTTGGTGGGGGGGTGGATGCTCATTTCAGCAACGGAGGCTGTGTGAGCTGTCAGGGAGGCGCCTGTCTAGTTCTTTTTGTCTTTCCCTTAACATCCTAATATGCTGCTTCCGAACCGAAGAATATTGGGTGTTGGCAGATTCTCTGCTTCCAGTCTTCGCACTTCAATAGACGTATTAGAGATCACAGAACTGTCAGAATATGGGAATTGATCAATTTAATGAACAATTGCAAATGAATGAATTCGGATGTGTTAATTCTGTACTCCTTTTAGGCACACATAAGAACCAGAACTATTCTTTGCACCTAAAATATTTTAGTTCAAATTATTCATAGGACTTATTGTTAACTGAGGTATTGATTCATTTATAAAGCTAACGTACATGGTTAATTTGGAAGGATATGACTGGAGAATCTCTTTCTCTGTGCTCTTTTTTTTTTAAAGATTTTATTTATTTATTTGAGAGAGAGGGAAAGCATGAACAGGGGGAGGGGCAGAGGGAGAAGCAGACTCCCCACTGGGCGGGGAGCCTGATGCGGGGCTCAATCCCAGGACCCTGAGATTATGACCTGAGCCCAAGGCAGATGCTTAACCAACTAAGCCACCCAGCGCCCCACATTATCCGCACTCTTTTCTCATCACCTGAAGCTAGTATATTAATAACTGATTTAATTAGACAAACTCAATAGAGGATGGCTGGGTTTTCCTTCACTCGAGTGTTGCTCAGTGTAGGCTAACTGCTAAAAGAGATCCCCAAATATAAGTGAGTTAGCAAAATGTAAATTTCATTTGTTGGTCACATAAAGTCTAATACTGATGCTTCTGGTTGAGAGGTGCTCTAGGCTTCTCTCTTCCAAGGGGTGATTCGAGGACCCAGGATCCTTCCATCTTGTGCTTCCACCATCTCTGGGCTTCAAGGTCACTACTATAAGTTGAATTGTGTCAGTCCCCCTGCCTGAAAATCCATGTGTTGAAACCTTAAGCTTCAGTACCTCATAATGTGACTCCACTTGGAGGCAGGGCCTTTGAAGAGGTGATTAAGTTAAAATGAGGCTGTGAGGGTGGGCCCTAATCCCATCCGACTGGTGTGCATATAAGGAGAGGACATTTGGGCACACAGAGAGACAGGAGGGGTGCACGTGCCCAGAGGAATATACCGAGTGAGGACACAGTGGGAAGCCAAGCAATCCATGGAGAGAGGCCTCAGGAGGACGCAAATCTGCTGACAACTTGATCTTGGACTTCTAGTCTGCAGAATTTTGAGAAAATACATTTCTGTTGTTTAAGTCATCTGGTCTGTGGTATTCATTATGGCAACCCTAGGAAACCAACACAGTCGCCTTGTTGTCATCCTGAGAACAGAGGAGAGGGACAAAAGTCCCCTCTGGGAGCTCTCTGTGGGCTGGGTTTGCTGGTGGTGAGGCTCTATCTGTATTCCTGGGCCCAGAATTTGGTCACAGTGGTGGTGGTTTCGAAGCGTCTACTTACAATTCTTCTTTAAGCTGTTCATATATGTTTTAAACACTCTTGGATATGGACGATGTGTATTACAATGAAACCATTAAAAAGCAAAAAACCTAAAACGAATCCTCGAATCCCACCACCTCAAAAGCATTACCTGTCTCATAGAAGGTTTAGTTACCTCCTTTTTCCTGGCTGTTAGGGGATCCTAGATCAAGAGTAGGGAGGGGAAAAAACACGCGTCCTGCCTTCTTTTAGAGAAATCTCTCATGGTTTGAAATTTGTGTAGTTTTTGTTGTTGTTGTTGTCCTATGTTCACATGGCTGGACTAAGCAATGATCAAGAGAGTCGTTTTCATAAAAATAATGAGCAGATTATTATTTTCTGTTTTTAGAGGAATTAGATTTTTTTTAGAAGAGACTTAGGTTGTTTTGGTTCTCTCTAAGGTTGTTCTGAAAATAGCGAAATGTGTTTCTTTAACAGAATTACATTTTGGGGGCACCTGGCTGGCTCAGTTGGTGGAGTGTGCACCTCTTGATCTCGGGGTCGTGAGTTCGAGCCTTACATTTGGCATGTAGAAATTACTTAAAAAACTAAAATCTTAAAAAGAGAGAATTACACTTTTCCCAATAGTGTTTCAAAATTGGTGTTTTCCTGCACACATGTACACTCATTTCCTTCATTCAGCGGTAAAGATGTTCAGAAATGAGTGGTGGACAAAAACCTTTCTCATATTTTTGTGTTTGTATTTGGGGGCTGTCATATCTGTTGGAGACTGGGAGGCTCCTGAGGTCTGAATTACAGTTTCGGTTGATGTCTAAGAATGTTGCTCTTAGTGAGCACTATTCAGAAATACACAATGTGAGAATTAGGACTGGGTGGTGGCCAAGGGCATGGAGTCTGGTTTTGAACCCATCAGGCTATTGCTGTGAGATAGTGGGCAACTCAGTTAACCACTCCGTGGCTTGGTTTCCCCAACCGTAATCTAGGGATAATACCGGAACCGATCCCATAGGATTGCTGTGTGGATAAAATGAGTTAATATATGGAAAGAACTTAACACAGTGTTTGGCATAAGTAAGCGCTACATAAGTGTTTGCTATGACTGTTATTTTATACCTAGCAAAGTATCTCGTCATCCCTGGACATAAAGCTGCTACTGCTGTTCTGCTTTAGCAACACGTCTTCCAGGAAAGAGCAGGAACGATCCATGTGAAGAAAGCTAATATGTTAATTGAAAAAAATGAGGTCAGGGGCACCTGGGTGGCTCAGCGTTTGACTCTTGATCTCTGCTCAGGTCTTGATCTCAGAGTAGTGAGTTCAAGCTCTGTGTTTATTCAGGGAAAAAAAAAATGAGGACAATTGCACAAGAGACTGAAATGAGAAAATGAGCTTCTTCTCGTGGAGATTCACAAGTCCCAGCGTGCTTCCTGACAGGCGCCTCAGAAGTCCGCTCAGTCCTTCAGCAAAGACCCGCTCTTCAAATCCACTGTTGCAATCACAGCCCAGTTCTCCAGACCGGCCCAACGGGTAAGACTGGGCTTGATGGTGAAATTCCATCTCTGAGCGAGAGTGTTGTTATTTTAACCAGAGGAAGGAACTGTATAATTGGTGAGAAAGACCACGGTTAGTGTCCAAACAGTTACGGAAGTCTGGCAGTCTGAGAGGACAGAGCAACGAGGCCAAGACCTGCCAAGTATGTGTGGGAGTGTCCATGACTCAGATTCTGGAGCTGAGTCAGAATAAAACTTGTTTCTGGAAGTAGGTGAATGAGATTGGGGGCAGTGGGGAAGGACACAACTATTTACCAGGTGACCTTCTTTGTGACTTTGTTTCACAAAGAACTCCAGGAGGGTCTGACAGGACACATCCAGAAGACTCCAGGTTTAAGGACACCTGCTCTGGCCAAACTTCTAGTTCTCATTTCATCCTCGGAGGAAGGTTCTCTCCCTCCTGGCCTGTTCTAACATCACCTCATGGGATGAGCCACCTCAGCCTCCCCAACCAAATATTGAACCAGAAGAACTTCCCAAATGTGGGCGACTTCAGGAATGGGGAGAATAATCAAAGATCTTGTACATGGGGTGAGGCAGCAGCAGTGACCTCCTAAAGCAGAAATCCTTCCTGAAGCAAACTACCTTGAAGTTGCACATAGGACCCTTAGGCCCTGACACTGCATTGCCCTGTGAACTCAGGCACATCAGTTGAAAATTTCAAAGTCTCCATGTTCTCCTTTGAAAAATAAATATTGTAAAATCTGCTAAACTAGTTGGATGCAAGGCACATCTTCTAATTGTGAAGGTGGAAGTAGAGACACATTCCTTCTCTTCCAAGTGAACAGGACTTTGCACTGAGAAGCCAGCCGCCTAAGGTAGGAGTCAAGCAAAATGAGCTTGAATGGTGCCTCATCTTTCCTGGAGCAGGAGGGAAGGACAGGGAAGGACAGGGAAGGACAGGAAGAAAGAGGGTCCTGGTTCTCTCCATTTCAGACTGGGGATTGCACAAGTGCCCCAGGAAAGTGGGGGGCACTGTCTCAGCAGTTTATTGGCAGATGAAATAATTGGCTTCTGAATGGTGTAACTCACCACACTTCTAACACCAAATGTGGGGGAGTTTTCCCTCCTGCTGAGCAATTCTCCAATTCTCTGCATTAAAAAAAAATTTTTTTGGGGGGGGGCGCCTGGGTGGCTCAGTTGGTTAAGCGACTGCCTTCGGCTCAGGTCATGATCCTGGAGTCCCGGGATTGAATCCCGCATCGGGCTCCCCGCTCAGCGGGGAGTCTGCTTCTCCCTCTGACCCTCTTCCTTCTCGTGCTCTGTATCTCTCATTCTCTCTCTCTCTCAAATAAATAAATAAAATCTTAAAAAAAAATTTTTTTTTTTTTTAAAAATAACTCTTTACCCACAATGTTGGGGCTCAAACTGATGACCCTAAGATCAACAGTCACACGCTCTACCAACTCAGTTGGTCAGGTGTTCCTAATTCTTTGATTCAGTTCAATTCTGGAGCGTCAGTGACGTCCATAATGTCCCTGGAGTTAGGACAGGCCCCACAGGTGAAAGGCTCAGTCCTCGAGACCGTCCTCCCACCTGTACTTCAGCCCGATTGGCTGTAAACTGGGGATTCCCTCGACCTCTGCCGCACATTCCACGGTTGCTAGAATGGCTCACAGAACTCAGGAAAATGCTTCGCTTACATTTACCAGCTTGCTATAAAAAAATACAACTAAGGAACCAGCCTATTATTAAAAAAAATCCAACTAAGGAAAAGTCAAAGGGCAGAGATGCGGGGGGCAAGCATGGGAGAGGGGAGTGGGGCTTCCAGGCCCTCTGGGTCCAGGGTCCTCTCCGCAGCTCCACGCGCTCACCAACCCAGAAGCTCCCAAGCCCAGTTGTTTAGAGATTTTTGTGGAGGTTCTGCTATGTCTAATTATTTATCTTCAAGATGGTGCTCCCACCACCATTTACTAAACAATGCTCTTTACGCTCTTGATTTGAAAGGCCAACCTGCCGAACCGGTTACATTCTGGAACATAGTTTGGTCTGTTTCTGGAATCTATACTATCGTTTAAGCCTTCTGCAGTTTTGAGGTTATTTTATTTTATTTTTTTCAACGTGGGGCTCAAACTCACGACCTGGAGATCAAGAGTTGGTTGCTCTACCCAGCCAGCCAGGCGCCCCCTCGAGATTATTTTCATCACTGTATCTGCATTTTATGTTTTACTATCTGCAAGAAGGGGTTTTCTAGAGAGAATCTTCAGTATTTTCAAATTGTGAAGGAAAGGTGTGAGCAGAGAGGTGTTGTGTAGACGGAAGATTCCCGAAGCTCTGGGACATGGTTTCCTGAGCCAGTTGAGGAGTTAGGCTGGACCCGGAGCAGGGCACATGGGACCCTGTGAGGGGACAGAGGAGGTTAAGGATGGTGGCAGCAGTCTCGGCTCCCCTTCCAGGGAAAATGACCTTTTCTTTTGTTCCTGAAGCAATGGCAGTGTTCGACAGCTGCATTTTGTGTCTGTGATGCTACGTCCATCCCAAGAATTCCCACCTGAATCGGGAAGGCTGGAGCCAGGCTCCGTGGAAGTTCACAAGCAGCCTGCGAAGTGATGTGGCTGAGAGCTCTGCGCAAACTCGGGACGCCAGCTCGGTCCGAATCCAGTGGGCCGATTTGCCTGACCTCCGTTCTCTGGTTCAGGAATCCTTCATATAAAACATAGACGGACGGTATGAATACAGTCTCTTTTCTCTTCTTCCCTAGACCCAGAGGGAGTAGAGGAGAGTTCGTGTGCCTGGCCGAAAGCAAGTCGAGGACTGGAATTTCCTTACTACGGTGGTCAGGGGCCCGCTGTCGCTGGCTGCAGAGAATGGGGTGGGGGGCTGCTAGTTCCTTCCAGACTCGGGGCCCAGAGGGCACTGGGTGTTGCTCTTCTAATTACGGAGAAGCAGCCAGTCAGCCAGGCTGTCTCAGGGGGTGAGTGGATGCGCCTCCAGGCTGCCCCAGGACAGGTGGCCACAGAGCCCTTCTTGTGATGATGGGGCTGGCTGATTAGCTTGGCATGAGTAACACACCTGTCTTTAAAAATAACCAGCCGCGGGGCACCTGGGTGGCTCAGCCCATTAACCGACCAGCTTTTGGTTTCAGCTCAGGTCAGGATCTCAGGATTGTGGGATCGAGCCCTGTGTGGGGCTCTGTGCTCAGCGTGGAGTCTGCTGGTCCCTCTCCCTCTGCTCCTCCCTCCCTCCTCTCACGCACTCTCGCTCTCTAAAATAAAGAAATAAAATATTTTTAAAGATTTTATTTATTTATTTGACAGAGAGAGACAGCGCGCGAGAGAGAACACAAGCAGGGTAAGCGGGAGAGGGAGAAGCAGGCTTCCAGAGGAGCTGGGAGCCCGATGCGGGGCTCCATCCCAGGACCCTGGGATCACGACCTGAGCCGAAGGCAGCTGCTCAACGACTGAGTCACCCAGGCGCCCCAATAAATAAAATCATAAAAAAAACCCCAGCCCAGAGCCAATCAAACATTGTATGTGCAGCTAAAATTCCAACTGCTGATCTATACTCAAATGTCATCTGTTTTATACTTTAAAGTTTTAATGAATTTAAGAGAACAGTCTCCGCTCTTAAGGGAGAGAGTGTCTTTACAAAATGGCATTTACTTTTCGGGGCCCACAAAATCCAGGGGAATTCCTCTGGGGACCCTGCCAATTCATTAGGTTCATGGACTTCAATACGTAGTCTCCACGTATGTTGGAGGGTAGGCAAAGCCTTTCCCAGGAGCACACACACCTGGGTAGTTTTAAGGAATGAATTTCCCGATGTTCAACTTGTGTATGTATATCTTCCTAAAATTTATCTGCCTGAGAGTTTGCTCTCCTGTCCTCTTTTATAACTACCCCTTCTCCGTTTATTACGAATCTTGTGGAGGCTACTGGCCCTGGGTGTGGACACCTTGCATATGAAGGCCAAGTGCAGCTGGAGGTGTGGGGTGAGGAGCTGAGCAAGTGAATGCTTAGGGATGCACTGGTAGGTTCTTTTGCAAATCGGCCAGTTTTCAAGTGCAAGAGGATGTAAGCCTGTGGTTACCTTTTAATCTGAGGACTATTCAAGCGATGTCTTTGATGATAGACAACTAAAAAAGTAACTTATTTTTCATGGCAAATGATCAAAATAATTTTATCAGGAATGCTGAGAAATGTTTAAATAATTGAGGTGCATTTTTATAGACAAATACCTTCCATTTCTATGTATTTATTTGAACAAAGTTTTCACAATTGTTTCCAAAAAATGTAAATAAGAATAGTCTTATTCTTATGAACTGGTCTCCGTCTATCATCCACAGATTTGTAAGTAATTGAAAAAAAGCCCATAACTCAAAACCATTAAACAAAATAGTCCCATTCATCTATTAAGAGCTTCATTCTCAATACATATTACTTTTTATTTTAAAATTTCTGTTTTATATCTTACTTTATGTTTACTTTATATTTAATGACTTAGAATATGTAGTATTTAGGTGCTTTGATCAATTGCTTACTGATAACAATTGTAAAGATAATTCAATCCAGAAAAAAATAACATTTTTACTTATGGTCAATGGAAATAGTTTTTTCAATTTCCACTTATATACCTATTTTTGTTTTAGACACATAGGGAAGCTCAATACAAGACTTTCAGGCCTAAAAATGTCACATTAGGCTATAATTCTGTGGGAGACAGGAAAGGCACAGAGCCAGGGTCTGCCCTCATTTCTCCCTCTCCACGGTGAGTGTCAGGTGCTGGAGGCCATGGGATGATTGCTGTTCTCAGGTTCTCTGAGGTCATCTTCCAAGTGACAACATGTGTCATTAAGCCCTAATTATTCAGGGGGCGCCTGGGTGGCTCAGTCGGTTAAGCGTCTACCTTCGGCTCAGGTCATGATCTCAGGGTCCTGGGATCGAGCCGGATTGGGCTTCTTGCTCGGCGAGGAGTCTTCTCCCTCTCCCTCTGCTGCTCTCCCTCCTTGTGCTCTTGTGCTCTCTCTCTCTCTCTCTCTCAAATAAATAAATAAAATCTTAAAAAAAAAAACCCTATTCAGGCTACAGTAAGTTGGTCTCCAGTATTTAAAAGAGAACAAAATAAGTTTTCATTTTTCTTCTTCAGGAGAACAGGAGGCAAGGCCATACTACAAGGGGGTGAGACGGGGTGTGGGGCAGGAGAGGAGCTGATGCCCTCCTGACACCTGCCTCTGGGATCTGACTGTTGCTTATTCCTCATTCAGGTAAAATCCATTTGGCACAGTGGAGAGTGGAGAGGGCCAGGGTTGGGGTGTGTGTGTGTGTGTGTGTGTGTGATTTGTTTCAAAGTCATTCAGGGCCACATCAGATAGAGGTTCTGTTTAGCAAGAAAAAGATGTTAAAATACATAGCCTTTTCCAGGTAATTATGTTTATACATCCTTTTCTCTATATATGTATTATATTCTATATAAATAACAAAGTAAAGGATACTATCACAAAGCAGGTGTGATATCAAGGTAGCAGAATGTAAAATTAAGCTCTGTCTTGGGGGTGGTTGGAAATGAAACCCAGCCAACTTCAATCTCATGTGGTTACACTGTACCTGTCATAACCCACATGGTTTAACGGGTGACATCCACATCTGCCCCAGGTCTTAGCATCCACAGTGCAGATGGGGGAAGTCTGAGGAGCATTTGTGGGAGGTGTGGATAGGCCAGGCCTGGGAGAAGGGGAACATCACTCTGCTCCAATTGCATGACTAGATGTTAGTAGAATGGCTACACCATATGTAAGGAGGGCTGTTAAATGTAGTTTTCCTGGATGTCCTGGAAGAAGAGGACTCTGGTTGACTCCTCAGCTGGCTGTATATGCCATCCTGGGGTAGAAGGTTTGGAGAAAGCTGAGAAGGTTGAAAATAGCCACTGCAGCAACAGCTGGCCAGGAAAACATCAATGTCAAGTTCCAGCGTGGGGGGTGGGGGGTGGGGGGTGGGGAGCTTTCCTCCAGCAGCTCACAACAACAGGCGGATAGTTGGTTAGATGTAGCCTGGGGTTGGGGGGGGGGGTTTGGCATGACAGAAGGGCAAGGGAACAAGGGAGGTGAAGATCTTGGTAGGAAAGAATCAGAGGTGAAGAGCCACACATATTTCGTGGAGAAGGAGGAGAGAGGACATGGTTGGTTGGCAGAAAAGGAAGGGCTCAAGGACCTGGAGGTCTGGATGAAATTGGAGAGAGATGTAGTAGATAAAAGGGGGTGAAAGCAGGGAGGGAGAGCTTGCCATCCAAGAAGGATGTGTTATGGACTGAATGTGTGTGTCCCCCACCCCCAAATCCATATGTTGAAACCCTACCCCCCAGTGTGATGACATTAGGCCGTGGGGCCTTTGGGATGTGATTAGGCCAAGAGGGTGGAGCCCTCATGCAGGGGATTCACGTCTCATAAGAGTCTCAGGAGAGTTTGCTTCTCTCTTTCTCTCTCTCTGCCATGTGATGATACAAGAAAAAATAGCCATCTGCAACCCTGAAGAGGACCCTCACCAAAACTCGAGCATGCCAGCTCTCTGGCCTCTGACTTCCAGCCTCAGAACTGTGAGAAATAAGTTTCTGTTGCTTATAAGCCACTCAGTCTATGCTCTTCTGTGATAACAGCCAGAATGAACTAAGACAGCACGCTTGAATTTGTGATTCTGGAGCTGGGACAACCTTGGGTAGAGCTGAGATGCAATGTGTGGCCAAGGAAGTTTGGGGGGTAGGTGGTAGGGAACTGCAGTGAAGGTGATCTTTTCTCTTCTTTATTTATCCTAGCTATCACCCCTTTGGGTGCTGGGTCCCAATACACACCTGTTATCTTGGCCATCAGAAGGTTAAATGATCTGAATCAAAAGCAGTTAAAAATAATTAGTAAGTAGATTTTGTTTGTAAAATATTAAAAAATCAATTTTCAGTGATGTGGATTTGTATACCATGAAACAAGATGTTAAAATACATAGCCTTTTTAAGGTAATTATGTTAACTGGTCCTTTTCTGTATATATACATTATATTCTATATAAATAATAAAGTAAAAGATACTATCACAAGGCAGGTGTGATTATCAATTTAGCAAAATGTAAAATTAAGCTCTGTCTTGGGGGTGGTTGAAAACGAAACTCAGCCTTCTTCAGCCTCGTGTAGTTACACTGTACCTGTTAGAACCCACATGGTTTTAAGTGAATGGCAAATGAAAAATAAGAACAACAGTTTTAAAGTATGATATCTTGTGTTATATTATTAGATAATATTATTAGTATCTTGATACAGAAATTGGTATTTTAGGGGGCCTAATTGGAAATAGGTAATGATTTAAACTCTAAAGATTAAAAAACACTTTTGTATTTTAGCCAAAGGTAGTCAAATTTCCTTTTTTCTATAAAGCCTTCCAGGTGTCAGATAGGGAGACTTTCCAGGTAGGATCTTATCCAGGTAGTATCCCTTCCAAGCAGAAACAACTGATGTAATTATTTGGCTGATGTAGGCAAGAAAGCTACCTATTAGGTGATGTCTGTATCACTCAGGTATGAGGACTGGGGGGAGTGCCATAAAGAGATTGCCTTAGAAGGCTCTATCCACACTTGGCTGGGCTCTCGCTCACTGTATTAAAGCATAGCTTTAAAATCAAATGCAGGGGCACCTGGGTGGCTCAGTCAGTTAAATGGCTGCCTTCGGCTCAGGTCATGACCCCAGGGTCCTGGGATTGAGCCCTGAGCCATCGAGCCCCCTGCGTAGGGCTCCCTGCTCAGTGGGGAGCCTGCTTCTCCCTCTGCCGCTCCCCCTGCTTGTGTGCGCGCTCTCTCTCCCTGCCAAATAAATAAACAAAATCTTTTAAAAAATAAAATAAAATGCAAAAAATATTTCTGCGTTGACTTCGATAAATAATCTTTCATCATTTAGGCCACAAATAGAATCCAAGAAGTTGATGACTGACAGTTTAATGCAAATATCATGGGATGGGTTGCTTTATCTCCTGCTTCCTCCTCTCCAGGTAGTTGCTGGTCCTCAGTGAGAGGCTGGAGCTGACCCAGTCAGCACTGCTTATCCACACCTGCAGGTACTTTTCCTCCTTGTGACTTAGAATATCCCCTCCTATTTTATTTTATTTTTAAAAGATTTTATTTATTTATTTTACAGAGAGAGACACAGTGAGAGAGGGAACACAAGCAGGGGGAGTGGGAGAGGGAGAAGCTGGCTTCCCGCGGAGCAGGGAGCCCGATGCGGGGCTCCATCCCAGGACCCTGGGATCATGACCTGAGCCGAAGGCAGACGCTTAATGACTGAGCCACCCAGGCGCCCTATCCCCTCCTATTTTAGAGACTAAAACTTCTTTTATTTGGGTCCACAAGCATAAAAGCTTAAACAGTCCATACAAGACAAAGTTAAAAATTCAAAAAGTCACAAAATTCCCTTACAAAATTAAAAAAAAAAAAATGTGTTTTTTTTTTTTTCCTTCAAGCCCAAGTCCAAAACTTCGGTTATTCCAAAAAAAGATCTCCAGCATACACTGTTTTCCTCTTCATATAAACATCATTGTAAATTCAGTCTCTGAACATAAAATGTCTGAGATTACCACTCTCCCTACATAAAAACAGTAAGTGCAGACTTCTTCAAATCTGTATTTTAACCACATGGCTTTGCCTTTTATCTTAGAAAAATGATGACTATCATCTGTTTTCTATAGTATTACTTTTTGTTAATGGAAGCCAACAAATATTGGGAGATTAAGTCAGGATGACAGAGGACACAGGAAAAAATGAAATCCAATTTGTAACTACAAATGGGGGCATAAAATAAGAGTATGTTCCCTACGAAAGTCATGTTCCAAAAGGATGAACAGCCTGAAGTTTTCTTTTTTTTTTTTTTAAACAAGGAACTATCTTTGGTTTAAAAACAAACAAACAAAAAAGATGTAAAAAATGAAGCAAAGAACAATAATAGCAATCTGCATCATTGTACCCAGAGCAGGAGAAGTTGTCCAATGCTTAGATATAATTTCAGTCAGTTGAGCATCAAGGGAAAAAAAATCTGTCTTTAAAAGGATAACGGCTTTGTGTCAACTTGCTATTTGGCCTCCAAACACACTGTACATGTTTAGAAATTGTGGACCCCCAGAGGATATTTGGTGACTAAAAAAGATTTTTATCATTGGTTAGTGCTCTAGGTTGAATAATTTTCCCTGCGAATTCATATCCACCTGGAACCTCGGAATATAGCTGTATTTGGAAATAGGGTAATTAGCAATTAGTTAGGTTAAGATGGGGGTCATACTGGATTAGGTTGGGCCCTAAATGAAATGACTGGTGTCCTTATAAAAAGACCTCATGGAGACACAGAGACACAGGAAGAACGCCCTGTGCGGATGGAGGCAGATATTGGAGGGATGGTTCTAAGGGTTAGGAATGCTGGCAGCCACCAGAAGTGAGGGGAGAAGCAGGGCGGGAGACTTCCCTGGAGACATCAGAAAGAGCACGACCCTACTGACACCCTGATTTTAAACTTGTGGCCTCCAGAACTGTGAGAGAATAAATCTCTGTTGTTTGAAGCCACCCAGTTTGTGGTACTTCATTTTGGCAGCCCTAGGAAACCATTATGGTTAAGTTGAGCGACATATGAAGGTGACAATGACATTTTTTCTCAATGTTATAATGATCAGCCTAAGGCAGAGCCTGAGCCAACCCAAGATGCTTCTGTTGGAATAGTGCAGTTCACAGGTTCTTTGGTTCAGAGTTTACTAAAACAAAGCTGATAGATTTCCTTTCAAATAGAGAAATAATTTTCTATTTTAAATATAGTTATAGTACACTTCATGGTATCTTTAACTTCAGGAAATTGAACTCTGCACAGAAACATCATACACTGCAGTCCTTGAAAATACTACTTTTCATAATTTGATTTTGCATTTTCCTTTACCTCCAAGGTCAGCCACAGAGAAATATCATATTTAATTTTACTTTCAGCTAACGGTTATAAGTGCTATGTTTCTTGGTCCTCTGAATTCCCTCCAAACCACTCTGTTGCTTATTTACCAAACTTTATAAGACTGTGAACCTTTATTGTGATTTTTTTGAGGCTTAGACAATATTTTTATATGCTGATCAGAGCACAGAGATTACTTAAACTAACAAGTGATGATCCATCTCAATAGAAATGTAAACAGAAAATTAATTCATCATTTTGTTCATGGTTCTTTCCTTCTTTTGTCCTGATATGCTATAGTGTTTTATGAACTTTCTTCTGTGTGTTAATATAAAAAAGGAAGGTATTATGATCCCTTTTACACAGAGACCTAATGGACTGAAGGGCTTGCTCAACATCACATTTTTCTTATCCTTACATGGGTCTTCTCATGAAGTTACTGCCAACTTTTCCTCCTGTTCTCAGCCCAAATCTCAGCCTGTGGCACTGTCAATTTCCTTTCTTTATCAGGAAGGAATTCCATGTTCATAAGTATGTGCCCTGAAATGGCCAACCAACTTGTTCTTGGGAATGGGTCCCCTTGATCAGCGCGGGGAAATGAGGCATTTTGGCAAGGCAAGACCCCCTTTACCTATACTCATCTGCAGCCAAGATGGAAACTAAAGACCATTGGACTGGCCATTAACCTACATAATCATAAAAGGATAAATGTTTGTCTTCTGGCGACATTTACCCTGAAGCACAGTGAAGTTTGGTCTGACATCTGGCTTCACGTTTTGATTTCTCTATCCTGTGGTCTGATCTTGTAAGCATGGAGCTGGTGGTACCTGTTTACCCAGATGATCACAAGTTTTGAGAAAGCTTTTGAAAGGTGAGGGGATTACATAAGCTGTGATGCATAGTTAGATCATCTGAAACTTTGCTCTGCATATGAAGTGGATGCGCATGGTGGTCACGTTCTTGGAAATACAGATAGCTTTCATAGAGATAAACATGCAAGTCTGAACTTGCCAGCCAGCTAACACAGGAAACGTATTAGATTTACATAGTCAGGGTTTTAGAATTTGAGAGATTTGGGGTCTCATGTATACACTTTTCTTTAATGGCAGCTCCAACTAGTGCTATTAAATATTGTTGATCCAAAGAAAATGAGAAGAAAGCCAGCTGAGTTCTGGGAGCCCGTACTGTGGGATGGTAGCTTCAAACACTGGGGAACTTCCTAGTGATTGTCTTAGAGGCAGATGGCCTCACAGGTCACTAATTCTGTGGACTCCATGTAAGAGAATAGAGGTGAGTGGTCAAGATAAAGGTCAAAAGAAAGAGTAAAACAAACAGCAGGGACTACAGACCTAGGTTAGGAAACACCACCCAACGTTTCATTGGAATGGTGACCGTCTTTTCCTATGAAGTATCATTCCATCTGTTGGGGCATTTTTCTTTTCTAACTTCTATAGCAAACAAATTAATTATTTTTTTTTTACAACTGGGGGTGTGTGTTTGTGTTTTTAAGATGGTTCTTAGCCTTTAAAAAAAATATTTTATTTTTAAGCAATCTCTACACCCAACATGGGGCTCGAACTCACAATCCCAAGATCAAGAGTCACTGGCTCTACGGGACTGAGCCAGCCAGGGGCCCTGGGTTCTTAGACTTTTTATCCCTCTTTATATCAGGTTGGATTTTAGTTTGTAAACGTGATATAAAAAAAGAATCCTGCAAAATGTTACAAGGAGAACCCAGAAATGCACACTTTGCATCCCAACCTGTCAACAAATTGCGAGGAAAGGCACATAAATGAGATGTCCCATGGCGGCTGATGTTGAACTTCCTTGCTGCCCAACTAAAAACTCATCTGACTAAAAACAATACTTAACCTCAATGTTTTTCTGTCATTTCAGGATCTCACTGTACTGAAACATGCCACTGTGGTACACAATTAAGAAGGGAATTGAAACAAGGGAAATTTTTACTGTTAAGTACTATAATAAGAGGGGCGCCTGGGTGGCTCAATCAGTTAAGCATCTGCCTTCAGCTCAGGTCATGATCCTGGAGTCCCTGGATCCAGCCCCACATCAGGCTCCCTGCACGGTGGGGAGTCTGCTTCTACCTCTGCCCCTCACCCCACTTGTGCTCTCCCTCTCTCTCTCAAATAAATAAGTAAAATCTTAAAAAAAAGACCTATCATAAGAAATAATGCTTGCTTCATTGTATCATTTCTATGCTCTCGAATCAGGTGAACTCTACACGGATAGTATAGCAGGAACTTCATCTTGCTTTCTTTGGCCCAGCTTTTTGCGCAGCCCCCCACTGCCACCCTTGGTAAACATTAAGTGTTTAATAAGGAGACAGATGCCCAGATATTGGCTCCCAGTACTGAAGGAGCCCACCAGTGACTGTGGACACTTTGGGAAGTCATTCTTCACCACAAAACAGGGTGGTTGGTTTCTCTCTCTCTTTTTTAAATAGATTTGGGCTTCTCAGTGATATATGTTGAATTTTGGTTGTTCATTATTAAAGTCTATAATAATTAACATCAAAATATAGATAATTGAAATTCAAGCATAAAAAATTTGATGAGTAAAATGACATTCCAGAGGAGAAGTAAAAATCCAAGGCTACTCATAAAAGCAGATTTTCATATAGCTTGTGTTAGGTAGCATAGTATTATGTGTGTGTATGTATTTGGGGGGTAATATTAGTTTGCTAGGGCTGCCATAACAGAGTACTACAAGTAGTACAAAGTACTATTTCTGCTTAAACAGCAGAAATTAATTTTCTCACAGTTTTGGAGGCAGAAGTTTGAAATCAAGTTGTTGGCAGGGTTAATGTTCTCTGAAGCCTGTCTCCTTGGCTTGCAGATGGCTGTCTTCTCTCTGTGTCTTCACATGGTCTTCCTTCTGTGTGTGTCTGTGTCCAAATCTTCTCCTCCAACAAGGATACCAGTCCTATTGGATTAGGGTCCACCTTAATAACCTCATTCTAACTTATTTACCTCTATAAAGACCCTATCTCTGAATATCATCACACTCTGAAGTACCAGAGTTAGTATATCAACATAGGAATTTTGGGGGCACACAATTAAGTCCGTAACGATGGGTATGTGGCCTTAACAGCTTTATTGAGGTATAATTTATGTGCTATAACTTTTACCCATTTTAGAACTCAATGGTATCGTTCTAAGTCTCAAACAACACAATGCTTTAATGGCAGTATTGATGGCAGCCCAATCGTTCCATTTTCAAATTACTTCCTAAATTTCATATTTTAATAAAGGGCTAAAACTATTGCTTTTACAAATGAAAAGCCTGGTAGTATAAGGGAAGTATATGGAAAGTATACGGGAAAATACTGGAAGTAGATGGGAAATCTCCGCACTTTCCTCTCAGTTTTGCTATGAACCTAAAACTGCTCTAAAAAAATTAAGTCTTAATAAAATTAAGTCTTAATGAAAACAAAACACTTGCTTATTAGCCTGAAATTTTCCATAATCAATTGTACTGGTATTAATACATTTTGTACTTGGTGTTCTGCCTGCTTTTGGTTTTGCTTAGCCATGGTTTTTTCATAGAAGGATGAAGGCACAGGCCCCAGTCATTGAAGGCTTTCATCTGGTAAGGACAGTTTGCTAGAACAGGAGGAGCACTAGGCCTCGGTTTGGGAGATCTGCGTTGGGTCTGAGCTCCATGCTCTCCTCTCTGAGCCCTGGTCTCCTCAACAAAGTAAGACCCTGCACACCATGTGGGATTGTTATAAGCATCAAATGAGATTACATAGGTCAAAAATCCTTGAATATTATAAATTGCAAGGTAAATGTAAGGTGGTATTACTTTTTTTTTTTTAAAAGATTTACTTATTTATTTATTCGACAGAGAGAGACACAGCGAGAGAGGGAACACAAGCAGGGGGGGTGGGAGAGGGAGAAGCAGGCTTCCCGCGGAGCAGGGAGCCCGATGCGGGGCTCGATCCCAGGACCCTGGGATCATGACCTGAGCCGAAGGCAGACGCTCAACGACTGAGCCACCCAGGCGCCCAAGGTGGTATTACTTTTTGAAGGGAAATAAAAGGGGGCCCCTAATTAGAAAGAATTTAAATAAACTCTTCTGAATTGTTAACAGTTTATTCACTTAGAGGTGTTATTATCTTGCTAGAACCTAACTTTAAATTGGTTTATGATCTAATTATTAACGTACTAAACCACCTAAAGAAATCGGCTCAAAAGCACAAAGAGCAATTAAGTTTTTTTCTTTTAAGGTTTTATTTATTTATTTGAGAGAGAGAGAACAAGCCGTGGGGAGGGGCAGAGGGAGAGGGAGAGAGGGAGAGAGAGAGAAAGAAGCAGACTCCCTACTGAGCAGGGAGCCTGATGGGGGACTCCATCCCAGGACCCTGAGATCATGACCTGAGGTTAAGTGTCTGAAGGCAGACGCTTAACCGACTGAGCCACCCAGGTGCCCCAGGATGTATGTTAACTATTACAAAATTAGGCTGTCAAATTCACGGACAGAAGTCATATTGATAACATCTTTAAGTACATCTCTTATTAGATTGCATTTAATACACTGGGAAAGCTGTTTTCAGTTTGAAGTTTCCTTTGCTTTTGCTCGCAAAGGTCTCTTCCCCAAAAGTTATGAATTATTTGAACATAAGGTTTGAAAAAGAAAGACTCATTCCCAATGTTCCCCTCTGCCATCTATCTGGGTTCAGATCATCCCGACCGCAGCCAAAATGCTCTGATGCTAAAATCACACTTGGATCTTAATTGAAATATGCTTAGTGAGGCAGGTTTATAGTGAATTGATTTATCATTAAATAAGGCTTCCTCAGAACCCAAACTTTTAATAGAAATCTTTAGTCCTTGGTGCGCCTGGGTGGCTCAGTTGTTAAGCGTCTGCCTTCGGCTCAGGTCATGATCCCAGGGTCCTGGGATCGAGCCCCGCATGGGGCTCCCTGCTCAGCGGGAAGCCTGCTTCTCCCTCTCCCACTCCCCCTGCTTGTGTTCCCTCTCTCGCTGTGTCTCTCTCTGTCAAATAAATAAATAAATAATCTTAAAAAAAAAAAAAAAGAAATCTTTAGTCCTTGAAGCAATGCACCCAAATAGAAGGTAGGCTCCCTCTTTGTAAAATGGAAGAAGGCTTATTGTGGCAGGAATGTAGACATGGGGAATAGGTATGAATATGCAGGATGATTCTTAGGCAGGTATTTTAGGAAATGATGTTATTCCCACAAAATCATTAGTGCTTGCTTATCCTTTTAACTTCTGTAAGAGTCCACTGAGCAGTGTGTGTGGGAACCCCCCTTTGTGGACCAATGACCAATGAAGTTTGCAACTTCAAGTAAACTAAAGTACTGGTTAATTATATTTAGAACTTATGACTGGCAATTCTGAGATTGACTCACTCAACTTCTAAAGAACTGGTGTATTAAGAACATTAAGGCTTCTTATATATATTACAAATCATCTTTCTTTCTGAATGAATTTGCTTTTTCAAATGGAAACCACTAGTGGTGCATTGAACCATATGTGGAAAGAAATCAGATAACAGAAAGTTCCGTTCCTTTCCCCCAGGATGTTAATTTTAATTATTCTTTTTACAAACAGATCTATCTTAATGCAGTTGCTTTTCCTTCATTGAGACTGAAGTCCAACCTGGCAGGAGAGTTCAGTGTCTCAACACACATGATATTTCTTAGGAAAGCCATTAAAAACAGCTGGGGCTAAGAGAGTCTCCAGGTCCCAAGGCCATGGCTAAGTTATAAAAGGCAAGTGGAGAATATCCAGCTGCAGGTTCTCCCTTAGATGGGTATCTCAAGGGAAGAGCAAAATGTCTTTTTTACTGAACCCCCCAGAGTATATTTTGCTCTTTGGATAAAAGTGGGCGAGAGAGGACTCTAGAATTGTTTGAGGTGTAGTCTTAAGGGGTGTGTGAGATTGTACTCCGTAAGAACGAACTTAGGTGGAACCTCAGAAACAGAGGTGGTACCAAGGTAGCCTATGGCCATTTTAGCATCCAAGGTAACTACTAAATCTGCCTCTGGAACTCCTCACAAGGGAGGAGGCTGGCGAAATTGACACAGGGGCAGACTTATGTTTTTAATCAGAAACTCTCTTCCCTTTATTCCTGTTCTTTTAAAACAGGAGTGAACAAAAACCTGACATTTTTCCAAGCCTCAATTTTTCATATGACTGCTTCTTTTCATCAAATTGCTTCCAGAATACTCATCTCTAGATTATTCCCTGATTAGTGAGATGTGGTAACTTGTTAAGGAAGCTACCTTTTTTTTTTTTTAAGCCCAATGTGGGGCTTGAACTCACAATCCTGAGACCAAGACCTGGGCTGAGATCAAGAGTCAGATACTTGGGGCACCTGGGTGGCTCAGCTGGTTAAGCGACTGCCTTTGGCTCAGGTCATGATCCTGGAGTCCCAAGATCGAGTCCCACATTGGGCTCCCTGCTCAGCAGGGAGTCTGCTTCTCCCTCTGACCCTCCCCCCTCTCGTGCTCTCTCTCTCTCATTCTCTCTCTCAAATAAATAAAAACAATCTTAAAAAAAAGAAGAGTCAGATGCTTAACTAACTGAGCCACCCAGGAGCCCCAGCACCTACTTCTAAAGAGATCTGGAGAAGTGTTGAGCAATCGGTTTTTAATTCCAAATGGTGTAAGCTGAGTTGCTGGGTTCGTTAATGATTACTGTGAATGGTGTTTCTGTGTGCAATGGCAATGGACATTAGAACTTACATTCGTCTTCTCTGACCACAGGGGCTGCACATTTTAGCACTGTAAGGACTTGCTGTGTTTCTCCAGTTTTCAGATGGTTTCCACGATTC
Organism: Callorhinus ursinus; assembly: GCF_003265705.2. Classification (NCBI taxonomy): domain Eukaryota; kingdom Metazoa; phylum Chordata; class Mammalia; order Carnivora; family Otariidae; genus Callorhinus; species Callorhinus ursinus. The sequence continues at coordinate 15,322,734 of NW_027397073.1, read as the reverse complement.
CATTCTTCTTCTTAGGGCATCAGTCCTCCTGGGAGGTGGAAGATAGTTCTCATTTAGCAGAAGACTTTCTCCTTAATCAGCGACAGTCTTCCTGCAGTCACTGATGGTGGAAGATTTTCAGGACATCTCTGTAGATGGAATAAGCTGATGCAGACAGAAGGACATCTCCCTGGAGGTGGCTCCTGAGGAAGACCTGTGGGGAAGGGGAAGGGAGGTTAAAAAAAAAAAAAAAAAAAAGCCAAATTCACTGATGACCTTCAGTAGAAGCAACGAGATAAATGGCAAATCAGTCTTAAAGGAAATACATTAAAGGCCAAGTTTTCCAAATCAAATTGGTGCTCAGTTGTGCATATCAAAAATGTGTGTACTAGAGAGGGAGACAGATTTTTAAATGTGCTTTGCTAGGGTTAGAGTGTGCCTACATTTTCATCCAGCATATATTTTCATTGTCAAATATCTCCCCGGGATTCTGTTAAATTTTAGAAATACAAAAATGCCAAAGACATAATTTCTGCTAAGATGGAACACAAATTAATAAAGGTCTTAACAATCTCGAAAGGGTATTTGAGTGATTAAAAAAAACATTTTTGGGGAAATGTCATTGTACAGCGAACACAAAATATATACATGAAATAGTTCTAAGGCTTTTAGTACCCTCATAATGAAACTCTGACAAATCATATCTATCGCCAATATAACAGTTAACATTCATTTGTTAATCTATTGTACTCTGGCATCAACTGCATATAAAAATGAGTTCATCTTTATCAATGAAAACATGGTGTGTTTTTCCACGTTAATAGTACTTGACAAAAACAACTAACCTTTAAAAAGAAAAAACACACTAACCTTTGACAGGCTTATTATGACTCATTGAATCCAGTTGCACTTATACAAATGAGCACTTGATTAAATTTTAAGATAGGAAAAGAAATTTGCTGAGAGACTTTTAACATCCTCTAAGTAATTGGTTTTCATGCTGTATGTTTACTTTATGCTGTAATGAATACTGTACTTGTTTTGCCTTTGTAAATATTTACTTGTTCTAATAAAAGAGAAATAGAAAAAAAAAAGTTACTCATTCTTGTGCTAAGAACAAGGAAGTTGACGAACACAATCCCTCGGTGGCACCAACAATGGCAGACTTCAACTTTTGACCACGTCAATCCCGAATGTCCAGGTTGAGCTGAGCTGCTACAGAAACTCTAGAGGGGCTCCAAATGCACGACCTAACGAACTCTGGGGGGCATTTGTGTGGTGAGCTCAGATATAGAAATGGAGCCACAGAGAAGTGAAAGCAATCACTAATGCTTTAGATTGAGAACAAGCCCAGAGAAATGATTAGCATTCTTGAGTCTTAACGTGGCGTTCTGATCCCCGGGTCTGGTTTTCCCCTGAATTAGGTCATGGAACATAATTTTGCCTAGAAGAGAAATCCTATTCTTTAACTTTAAAGCTTAACCCCCTCTCCCAAAAGGCACACAGGCTGCTCCTACACCAAAATACCACGTGTCAGAGGGAAAGCATCTTTAAAATCTTCCCCCCAGTACTATCTATTACATTTAAGGTGCAATGCAGTGACTAGCGGTAGAGCTAAAACATACAGTATTTCAAAGTAAAATTTAATTTTTGCTAGCTCACATTCAAGCTAAAACAGCTCGTACTAGTAATTTAGAATATATCCTAAAAGACTCTTCTAAACCTCAAATCTGAATCAAGTCACTGCTATTATTAGAGTGGACATTTTTAAAATAAAAAAGTATCTATGCATTTCTGCGGAATGAGACCTCCCTCAAGAGACACACTTGTTCATTGTTCTGTCACTGTTAAGGCCAACATTGCCCAGTTTCCAGAATGTTTTGCAACTGATCATCTTAGAGTGTTCTCAAGTAGGTCAGAAGAAAAAAAAATCTTTAATGATGACTTCATGCTCTCCTTTGATGACAGGAAGTATAGAGGCCAAGCAAAGAATAACCTGCTTCTGTACTATAAACCTACATTTTGTTTAGTGTTTTGAAAAACAGCATACGTAATTCAGACTAAATGTGTTTGGTTGTTTATTTATTTAGTTTTAAATATTTTATTTATTTATTTGACACACAGAGAGAGACAGCGAGAGAGGGAACACAAGCAGGGGGAGTGGGAGAGGGGGAAGCAGGCTCCTGGCAGAGCAAGGAGCCCGATGCGGGGCCTGATCCCAGAACCCCAGGATCATGACCTGAGCCGAAGGCAGACGCTTAACAACTGAGCCACCCAGGCACTCCTGAAAGATGTTTAGTCTTGTAATTAGTCATAGGGAATTTACCTTGGCAATTTTTGCTGTCTAGAAAAACGCATTCAGCTTTTATTATTTCTAAAAAATATTTATTTATTTTTATTTTTTTTTTAGAGGGAGGGAGTGAGAGGAGGAGGCGCAGAGACAGAGAGAGAATCCTAAGCAGGCTCTACACCCAGAGCGGAGCCCAGTGCAGGGCTTGATCTCACAACTCTGAGATCACGACCTGAGCCTCAAGATTTGGAGGCTCAACCAACTGAGCCATCCAGGCGCCCCAACAAAAGTGCATTCAGCTTTTAACCCACTGTATCCCGATAGTTCTGATTTTGTCTGTACTTAAATGACTTTCACGTTTCTTGAGGTTTGGAATGTGATCTCCTGCATAAATTCACTGGTATCTGGAGGTCCAGAGACACCATGCCGGAGAGAGACAGACTTATTTCAAAAATAACATTGGGAAGATATGGATGACAAAATATTTTGTGTGTGACTTCTGGGAGATGCAGCTTGGATGTAGAAATATTGGCATGTTGGAACATTTAACCCTGTTTATGGGTTAACTGGTTTATGGGAATGACAGGCAGGAATCGTGTATTCCAAATATTTCATGCAATCAAGTTATGTTTTTCCATTCAAGCATTTCATTTTTAAAAAATATTGGCATTTTTTAAACATATAGAAAAGGAATGCATTTGTCTATTGAGAGTCTACTACATGCCAGCAACTGATCTCCATGCCTAGGATACATCAGAGAGTTAGGTAGACAAAAGTCCCTGCTTTTACGAAGAATATGTCCTCGCAGAGGAGACAGACAATAAAGAATTGCTGCAGAGATAACCTTGAGCAAATAATGGCAATGGGACCCATTGACAAACAAAGAATTGGACTTCGATAGTTCTTCTCTGGCAATGAGTCAACAAGCAGACTATGTGGGTCTTGATACTAGTGGGTGGGCGGATGTGGTTGGGGAGGCCTGGGGAGTTCTGACTGTGTCAGTGTTTTCTGGGAAGTGGGGAGCAGGGACATCAGCAGAAAGTGAGGAAGGGGGAAGAGGTGCTGGAGGTTTGAAGACAGAAGCTCAAGGGCTGATCAATTTATCTCTTTAGTACAGAAAATTATGTAACAAACACTTGTCAACAACCGTGGAGATCTAACAGATGGCAGTTTCCCAGGATTTGCTCAGATTGTTTAAAAAAAGAGTTACAGAGATGGTCAAAGTAACTCTCCACCGATCAATTTGCCCTTTGATACCCACTTGATACCATGATACCCAAGCATGTTGTTCAAATTACTGCTCTTTAAGTTGGATTTGAAGCTGCTTGCTTCTCTACTAGAGATACCATCTATCTCTAAAACTTTTTCACCATTCCCAGTGTAAACTCTGTACCCCTTAAACAATTACTCTCCCTTGGCTCCTCCCTTATCCTACTCTGTCCCTGTGAATTGGCCTATTCTAGGCACTTCATATAAATGGAATCACACAGTATTTGTCCTTCTGTGTCTGGCCTGTTTCACTTAGCATAATGCTTTTAAGGTCCGTCCACATTGTAACATACATCAAAATTTCATTCCTTTTGGCAGGCTTTTAGTATCGTAGAAACTTACTGCAACAGCCATCACGTGGGTGCAGGGGCACAAGGGTTAAAAACTTTGGTGATGTCTCCTGTCTTCCTCTTCAGGGTCTCTGGCAGACCCTAGCACAAAATCGTTCTCCACAAACGGTTCCTGAGCCGTCTCATTAATGCCGCCTACAAACCATCCTGAATTTACACGGGAAGGCCGAATCTTGTTCCTAGCAATGCATCGAGATCCTGGAAGGCTGCCGGGTGGTCAGCTCTGAGGCCGTGCTTGCTGCAAATTATCTGTGCCAGGCGGGGCCCGGCAGGTGCAGGGGAAGATAGCAACTGGTTATCAAAAGCAGTGCTGTCTGCTGACCAGACCCAGGGCCGGCACAGGCAGGGCGCCGAGAAGAAAAGTTTTGGTAATGGTTTCCATCATGTTCCTCCTTGGAAGGAAATAGTCTTTAAAATGACAGAGCCCCACAAGGAGAGATCTCGAATCACGGTGATTGCATGTAGCCTTTCATAACTGTGCATTCTGCTGCTTAATGGATGACTTTTGAAGTTTAAAAGACTTGGATTTGGTAAATCGACAGTTTTAAATCCTTTGGTCATTTAATCTCAAGAATTGTTGTGTTTCAGAAGAAATCCTGCCTCACTTTGCAGGTCTCTTCTCAGAAGATCAAATGTTTAAAAAGTGTTTTCTAAAGTTCTTACCACGAGCGATATTATTTTTGAAATGAGAAAACATGTTCACGGAAAGACTCACTTTTGTTCTTGTTAAATATAGAGGGACTTGTGCTTTCTGTATTTGAGCTGTCTATCTGTTCTGTAGGCTATTACTCATACTGGTAGCAGTAAGGAACTTTTTTAAAAGGCTTAATATAAGCCATGCCTGGGTAGGCATTTTATACACATCCTTACTTAATGTTTGCAACTCTTCTGTGAAGTAGATGATAGATTCATTATCATGATAGTCACCTTACGAATGAGGATACCGAGGCTGAGCATGGTTGCAAAATAAATAGCAAAAGGCAGGCATTACCAAATGCCAGTGCCCTTATTCTTAGCACTACACTGCATCAGGTTATCACAGCAAGTTCAAGATGGAAGGGTGACTAGAAATATGTGGTCAAACACCCTGTTTTGTGGATCAGGAGACTGAGGCCATAAGTGGCGTCAGCTCTGTTCCTTGCTGGGGTGCGCTGGTTAATTGCAGAGCAAGACCCAGGGTCTCCGAACCCCAGGTGACCCATGTGCTTTCATATAAGATTGCTGTGATTTCTTGTAAAATGCTTTATATCCAAAGGCCCTAAAAGACAGAAGTCTGGGGGTGCCTGGCTGGCTCGGTCGGTGGAGCTCAGGGTTGTGTGTTCCAGCCCCACGTTGGGTGTAGAGATTACTTAAAAATAAAAATATTAAAAAAACAAAAGCAGGGCACCTGGGTGGCTCAGTCGGTTAGGCGTCTGCCTTCGGCTCAGGTCATGGTCCCAGGGTCCTGGGATCGAGCCCCGCATCGGGCTCCCTGCTCGGCGGGGAGCCTGCTTCTCCCTCTGCCTGCTCCCTCTGCTTGTGCTCTCTCTCTCTCTCTCGTTCTCTCTCGCTCTCAAATAAATAAATAAAATTCTTTAAAAACAAAACAAAACAAAACCAAAAACAAAACAAAGCTCTGGGAAATACTGAAACATAAAACAATAAGTTGGAGAAGGGCGAGCTGGGAGGTGAGGTAATCATGATTTTTCTAGAAAGTGATGAAATGGTTTGGTATTTCAAGGTGTCACAACTGCATTCAGTTAGATTCCTTCTCTTCAACCCATCCTGCTTGCTGTCTCTCCTCCCTACCTCCCACCTCTCGTCTAGTTCCTTTGGCTGCCTTTTAACAGCAAGACATCCCATCCCAAAGGCGACTCCTGGGCTTGGATAATGGTGTCAACTGATTAAAAAAAGTTTCTTGGACCTGCTGGAGATATGGAAGTAGAAGCTCAAAGCAAGCAAGAAAAAAACCAACATTAGTAATAATAATCCTTAGTTCTGTGGCTAGCTGTGAGAAATCAAAGCCTTTATTTGTGTTTGAGTGCCTGGGTGTCCTTTGTTATTTTTCCCATATTTAGTATTGCTGTCCCATGTATTTTATTTTATTATTATTTTTTAAGTTAATTTTTTTAGTAATCTCTACACCCAATGTGGGACTCGAACTCACGGCCCCCAGATCAAGAATCGCCTGCTCTACTCACGGAGCCAGCCAGGTGCCCCATTCAATGTATTTCACGTTTATTTTTAGTTGCCAATTAGCTTCATTGTCTTCTACTTGCAGCCGTCAATTTAGCTGCTGCCACCTTCTAGGGCATGGGGGGAAGGGGGCATGGGGTGGGAAAGGACCAGAAACTAGGTGCATCCTTAGGTCTGATTGCAGTTTCTGCTCAGACTCCCGGAGTCAAGGCACCTAATTCCCTGGCATATTCCAGAAGCCCCATTCTGCTGAGAAGACACGCTGAAGCCCAGCATCAAATGCTGGCGTTGGCCGCATGCTGCTGCCAGAGACCAACGGCAGGTGTCCCCAGGCTTGCCCCCTTCTTTCTCAGGACAGGGTGCCTGGGACCAGCCGAGAACTTCACTGCACCGTCTGCTCAGCGCGGTGCCTCAACACCCCGCGAAGGAGCAAAGGAGCGAAGGAGCGGCTCTCTGCAGAACTCACGCACCTGGACTCGAACAGCAGTGGTGGTTTCATCTGCAAAACAGGAAAGCCTTATATAGCAAAACCTCAACTAACAGGAAGTGAACGAATCCAAACCCCTCATTCACCAGTGACTCTTGTAACCAACTGATTAGTCTTCTCAAATAATTGTACTTCATGTTCCTGCTGCTAAAAAAACCCCTCCAAAACCCAGAGCTCAATTTGCACACACTTTCAGAAAGTACAAGAGATTTTTTGATATACAGTTCTGTACAGTACCTACCCCCACGCTTCTTTTGACCCTTTTTATTATTAATATCCCTTAATCACATTCTCTACTTTTATCCTACATTTGTATAGTAGGCATTTTAATAAATGGCTTCAAATCTCTTTGAAGCAAAACTACAAAGAAAGTAATCATTGCAAATATATTTCTGCTAAATACAGTCTTCTTAAAAGGTCCACAAAAACTGCTCGTTGCTTCTGACTGCTAGTAAGCTCCATCTCTACACTGCAGTAATTTCGTACAACCTTGAATAGCATTTCTACTGTCTGTCCCGCTACATCTGAAACCCAGCTCTATGTTTGCAAGAATATTTCCTCTTTACCTCTGGCTCGGCCCCACTCAGCTATTGCCTCTGGTTAGAAGGCTTGAGGAAAGCTCTATTTTTCTTTTACTGCCGTATCTTCTAAATATTTTGAAACCAAGCCTGTTTCTTTATTTAGTACTAATTCTGTTCAGATCTTCCTCATTTCTCTATCAGACAAAGGCAATAGATTCTTTTGTATTTCAAATTGTACTGTTTTAAGTTGTCCAATTCAGGGGTTTTTAGTATATTCACAGAGTTGTGGACCGTCACCATTATCTAATTCCAGAACATTTTCATCACCCAAAAAGAAACTTGATACCCATGAGTAGTCACGCGCCACCCTACCCCCCCTTCCCTCAGCCCCTGGCAATCGGTAATCTACTTTCTGTCTCTAGAAATTCACTTATTCTGGACATTCCATATAAATGTTATCATATGGTCCTTTGTTACTAGCTCCTTACACTTAGCATAATGTTTTCAGGGTTCATCCATATCATAGCACCTGTCAGCACCTCATTCCTTTTTATGCCTGAATAATATTCTCTCGTATGGATAAACCACTCTGGTTTATCATTCACCAGTTGATGGAATAGTTTTTTACTAATAAATGTTCCCGCCTCCTTGGTTTCCTCACGCCAGTGCATTATCCAGTCTACATTCAAGATGATCTTCTTAAACAATTCTGACCGCTGCACTCTGGAATCAGAAACCCGTGGAAGTGCCCCAAAGGCTCACCTGCAGAACGATTCCTTACCTCATCCTCCTGATTTAGTCCTTGTCTCTTATTTTCTTTCCGCAAATACCCCACGTGGTTGGACCCCTCTGACTGAATACCCTTCTCCTTCTCCCAATGGTGAACTCCCATGAGCCTTCTCTTTGAAGCCTTCTCCAAGGTCCTGTGGGAGAACAGATGATGCCTTGGCACTTTCCACAGTTTTCCCTCATTAAAATACCTATGATTCTGTATGGTGATCATTTCCCCCTCAATTGTCACTCCTACCTATCCTATGGCGTGAGCCCTTTGAGGAAAAGGCGTTTCCTAATCCACTTCTTGGTGCCTTCTCTGGGACTAACTCAAAGAAGATGCAGAATCAGTGAATGAAGGGAATGACTTCATGCTGTGACAACTGCCCCCGCCTTCCAGATGATAACATGCTTTTACATACATGATCTTCTTCTGGTCTCACATTGTTCCTGTATTTGGCAACTGCCGTTCTCCTCATTTGAAAACAATTTGGAAGCGTGACCAGGGAAGCTTAAATGACTTGCCTGTCTGAGATCCCACACCTAGAATTAAGGACTCTGCTCCTGCCCTATCCTGTACCCTCCAAGACACTTTCCTAAGGAAGAAAGAGATCCCGAAGGAAGAACAGAAACTCTGGACTTGATCATTTCATTCCTAAGGGGAATGGTACGCAATAAAGCATAGTTTTGTGTAAGTGGTGTTTGCAAAAAGGCCAAGCTCTTTTTTTCTCCTCTCTATAAATGCATATTTATAGACGTGTTCCCTTTACACGTCGGAGGCAAGGAAAAAGGAGTTTACTCCTTTTTCAAGTGTTTTGTGCCCCAACAGCAGTCTGCTGGGTGCTATGGAGAAAGGCAGAACAATGTGCCTGACAGAGCTTTCAATTTCCTCCAAAACAGTTGACCCCAAACCTGTGAGCCGAGAGGCCATGATGATCAGCTTTGGGCCTCTGGGCTTAAAACAACCTAGAACAGAAGACAGAGTTTCGATAGAATCAGGACCATCATTAAGAATTTCAAGGTACTACATCAAAAACTAATGATGGGGGCACCTGGGTGGCTCAGTCGTTAAGCGTCTGCCTTTGGCCCCGGGTCATGATCCCGGGGTCCTGGGATCGAGCCCCGTATCGGGCTCCCTGCTCCGCAGGAAGCCTGCTTTTCCCTCTCCCGCTCCCCCTGCTTGTGTTCCCTCTCTCGCTGTGTCTCTCTCTCTCTGTCAAATAAATAAATGAAATCTTAAAAAAACAAAAACTAATGATGTACTGTGTGGTGGCTAACTTAACATAATAAAAAAATAAAATTCATTAATTTTTACTCTTAAAAAAAGAAAGAGAATTTCAAGACAGTGACAACAGAACATTAAACCAAGCAAGGGGTCCTTCTGAGAAGGGCATGGGGGCCCTGAATAGGTCACAGGCCCCGGAAACTGGCCCTGGGCAGACTTACATCTCCAGATACACATTTGTTCTCAGAATCATGTAGAAAACAACAAGAACATATGTGCCCTAAAGGAATATGGACCCAAAATATGTTACCTTAAAATTTTCTTGAGTATAATGTGGCTTATATCATAATACTTGTACTTTCTAGGTGTGAGACATGGTTCTAAGCGCTTTGCAGGTACTGACTCATATTTTTCTTCTTGAAGACTTGATGTGGTAAGTACTATTAATACCATGGCCATTTCACATAGATAAGGAAATGGAGGCATGGGGGGATTTATGTAATTGCCCCATATTCTACAGAACTCAGCCGGTCTGACTGAGTCTATGCTTCTAACCACCGTAGCTGCAAATATAAACAAGACTTGCATACTTCACTCCATGACTCTGCACCAACATGTTAGTGGAAAATGTCAGTTTCTAAGTGTATCTTATTTTTTCATCTTAAAAGAGAGAAAACTAAATTAATTGCAAGCTTTTATAGAGAACTTCACGGATCCTTGCCACAATCCAACCTCCCTAAGGAGGTTCCTGTCCTGAATGGTATACACATCTGAGAAACAAACAAGACAGCAATTTTTCATTGAATTTGAATTGATCTAAAAAACTGATATAATGATCTAAAAAGATGATATAAATATATTGAAGAATATTAAAGAAAAAAATCTCACTATATAAAGATACATTTAAAATATGCCTTCCTGGGGCTCCTGGCTGGCTCAGTCCGTAATAGCATGCGACTCTTGATCTTGGGGTCATGAGTTCAAGCCCCATGTTGGGAGTAGAGACTACTTTAAAAAAAAAAAAGTGTTTTTTTCTAAAAAGTAGCGCCTTCGAAGCTATCGAAATCTCTTGAAGGGTACTACTGAAAGCAGGAAGAACCCCCTGGAATTCTTCCTGCCTTGTTTGAGCTGGTGACCTTGGGTTTCTCTCCCGCATTATGTTGCATTTGTGAAAGGCAAAACCGTTACCGTAAGAACATTTTAAACATGCCCGAGATTACCCCGTGAGTCTGTCGTTTTACATTGGTTTAGGGTAAATGGTTGCCAGTTGCATCAACTCATTTTCCAGCCCTTGTAGCTCTTTTCCCTTCGCTGCTCACCCTCAGTCTCTCTCTAGTGTGGGGGTCATTATCTATAAAATACTCTCATCAGAACTGTGTTTTGCAAAACATTCTTTTCTAGTAACAAGTTTAAAAAGGCATAAACCCACTTATCCCCAGATTCACTAAAACCTCTAATCAAAACAATCCGTCCTGGGTTTGTATGCCATCGTGAAGGTTTCAGACAAAGAGCCCAAGGGCTCCCTCATCTTGGACATATTATGTTTCATTCCTTGACTTGACAGATTTGTTGCAGGAAAGTCAACTGATCCTTGGGGACAATACCAATTAATTAATTAATTTCTTCTTCTTCTTTTTGTCATTGGAAAAGTTAACAAGAAAGACAACAGAATGTAATATAACAAACATTGGCACACACAAGCAAGTACCAAACTTTAGTCAAAAACAAATGAATAAGGGCAGTTGGTTAAATGTGTGCCCTCGGCTCAGGTTGTGATCCCAGGGTCCTGGGATCGAATCCCGCATTGGGCTCCCTGCTCAGCAGGGAGCCTGTTTCTCCCTCTGTCCCTGCTTTAGCTCTTTCTCTCTCTCTCTCTGTCAAATAAATAACTAAAATCTTAAAAAAAAAAACAACACAAATAAATATTAGCGATAAAGTTGAAGCCCCGTTGAATTCTTCCCTGGTTCTATTTCCCTTGATTTCTCCCCAGAGGCCACCGCCATGACGATTCGGGCATGGTATCTTGTCAGCCCATGCTTTTACTTCATCTACAAACTTGTATTCTTTATAAATAGCATGTAAATATTGCTTACATATGTTTATGAATTTACAAACACCATGTCACAACCTTGCTGAGCTCAGAATGAGTCACCTTGATCTGGGGATAAGATAGGATGAAATTCCCTTAAATTGCAACCTCTGTTTTAGAAACTGTTTTCTGGGGCAAATTTTAACTTCTGGAATAATCAGAGCAGTAAATCTTTACTACGAACAAGAATTCTTGAGGGGAAAACTCTTTCGGCTTGGTGACTATGAGGTTCTGCTAGGAAATGAATCCCAGTTGGGATTATCTCTTACCTAAAATCTATAAACTTGAGAAAGTTTTCTCTTGGAACATTTCTGACATTAGATTTTTCTGGCAAACTGATTATTTTTCTGTAGCTATCAAAATCTCCAGATGGTAACTACGGTGAATACATAAATACTTGCTATATTTTATTTATTTATTTTTTAAAGATTTATTTATTGGGGTGCCTGGGCGGCTCAGTTGGTGTCGCGTCTGTCTTTGGCTCAGGTTATGATCTCAGGGTGCTGGGATCGAGCCCCACATCTGGCTCCTTGATCAGCAGGGAGTCTATTTCTCCCTCTCCCTCTGCCCCTCCACTTGCTTGTGCGCTCTCTCTCTCTCTCTCTCAAATAAATAAATAAGTAAATATTTCTTAAAAAATAAAGATTTATTTATGTACTTGAGAGACAGAGAGAGTGCATGTGTGAGTTGGGGGAGGGACAGAGGGAGAGAGAAAGAGAGAGAAGCTCAAGCAGGCTTCACGCTCAGCATGGAGCTCCACGTGGGGCTCCATCTCATGACGCTGATATCATGACCTGAGCTGCAATCAAGAGTCAGGCACTCAACCGACTGAGCCACCCAGGCGCCCCTACTTGCTATATTTTAAATCCCTGGATAAAAGATGTTACCATGGTCACAATTTTATCTGTCCAAATTTTTCATGTTAGAGTGACATGAGTTTCAGAAATAAAATTTAAATAAAATTTAAAATGCAAATTAGTCATGGTATTTATAAATTTATCTTTTTTCTACTTGGAAACATTTAATGATTGTCAGAAATATACTTCGGAATTAAAATTTCTTCAGAGGTACATAGTTCTATACTTCAATCTTAGAGAAGACTCTAATAGTACTATGAAAAACAATTGAGCATCTTCACATTTTAGAATGTAATGCTCCCTCCTGTCGAGGTGACCTCAATGAAAATTTGGCATGTTAATAAATCTGGAAGTCTAGTGCCACCTTGTGACTGATACATTCAACTACACCCATCGTGTTAGATTTTAGAGAGTAAGAATTTCTTTAAAGGGTTCATTCATTCTTTCAGTTTCCAGCGTTATTGGTAACTGGATTGACAGTGTCTACTAGTAGTGTGATTAGACATCCCAGGTTTCCTGGGACCATTGGGCCTTCCAGGACACAGGACTCTGAGGTCTAAAACCAGGACAGTCCCGGGTAAACCGGGACCAGTTTGTTTCTGACTTACTAAGTACAAAGCACTATCTGGGCACCTGGGAGACGGCAATAAGACAGGTGAGGTCACCGTTTTCATGGAGCACGTGTTATTGTGGAGAGACACAAACAAGATGTCATCATGTAAAATATCAGAGAGCTGGATGTAAGTTTTGCAAATAACCAAAAGAGGTTGATGTGATAGACCGTGACTTGGTGGCTCTTTTAGGTTGAGTGGTTGGTGACAGAGGAGGGGACATTTAAACAGTGATGATATGCAGGAGCTAGTCATATAAAGATGGTAAGAAGAACATGCTGGGCAAAGAAAGAGGGTTAGAACTTTTTCTAGAAAGAGCCCCTGGGTCAGGGAGAAGCTTGGTGTGTTTAAGGAACCCGAAGAAGTCAATGTGACTTGACTTTAATGGGTGTATTCATTTCCTAGGGTTTTTGTCACAAATTGCCAGAAACTGGGTGGCTTCAAACAACAGGAATTTACTGCCACTCCGTTCTTTACTCCCTCTGAGGGCTCTAGGGGTGGATCCTTCTTTGCCTCTTTCCAGCTTCTGGTGATTACCAGACATCCCTGGTGACCCTCGGCTGGCAGAGGCAGCCCTCGCATCTCTGCCTCTGTCTTTCACGTGGTGCTCTCTCTGTGTCTCTGTCTTCATGCGATCTTTTCTTTTTCTCCTAAGGACAGCAGTCACTGGATTAAGGCTTTCGGGAATGACATCATAACTTGGTTATATCCATAAAGATCCTATTTCCAAATAAGTTTACATTTATAGGTATGAGGGGGAGATTAGAGATTGAACCTATCGTTATGGGGGACACAGTTCAACCCACTGCAGTGGGCAAGTCTGGCAGGGGTGCTTGACGAGGACACAGGGGTAGGCAGGGCCCCGATCATGCAGGGATTCGTAAGGAAAGAAAGAAAACTCTTCCTGAGTTATAAGGAGGGGAGAGTTGTGATATTCTAGCCATTTTGAGGGAAGATTACCAGTGTGGGGCGATAGGCCAGTGGAGGGGATGAGAGCAGAGGGCATGTTTGAGTGGCTTGTATTATTACAGCAGCGATGATGAAGATGGAGACAAATGGGGTTGGGATCTGTTTTTGAGGTAGAACCGATAGGTTTCCCGATGGACTGGGTATTGCTATGGTCCAAGATCACGGATAACTGCTAGAATTTTGACCTGAACAATCTGGTGGCTATTTCTGTGATTTCCTGGACTGAGAAGACCCCGGGGAGAAACAGGTGTAGGGAGGAGAATTAAGAGTTTTATCTCTGCAGTGGGAACAGCACCCCATTTCTAGACCCCACGTTACATGGGGTGTGTGAGAAAAGAGAGCTCCAGCTCCACTCCAGAGGGCGCTGGGGAAAGAGGAAGAGATGTCTTTATGGAAAGACCAGGTTTTATATGGGCTGTGAAAGAGAAGAATGGAGGAGAAAAGGGGTTTCCGATGATACACTGAGTTCCGTAGAACACACCGCAGGTTTGGGAGGGCGCAGGGGAAGGGAACCCGGGTCACAGTAGTGTGTGTCTAGTAGTCTGGGTGATGGTGGCCGACGTGTTGGGCTTGGGCTTCTGCTGGTGTTCATAAAGCCTGAAGGGATTTGTATGATGATCTCTGAGTGGAAGGCATCTGGTTGAACGTATCTGGTTGGGGAACCATTGGGCAATTGCTCTATCTTGCAGTTTCCAGAGAGCATGGTGGAGGGGGTGAGAGCCAACACCTCCTCACTGACGCCTTCTTCGGAAGACAAGGAGTACTAGGACCCGTGACAGGTGGTGGAGGGCTGGCTTTATCCGAGGTGGGAAGGTAGGCACCACGTCTTTTCTTGGTGGCCCAGTGAAGCACAAGGCAGCTTCTTCTGTTCATGTGTCAAATAGTAACGGCACAGGATTATGACTTGCTCTGGGTATATCTACAATTTGGAATTCATACTCTGCATGTGAAAAATTCCATCTGCTGGCATAATAACTGACCACACTCAGTGTCTTTAAACTGCACCAACTAGTTAGAAAACTTCGAAGTCAATTTTATTTTTTATCATTATTTCTCATCTGATGAGACACAATCTAAGACAAAGATGTAAAATGAGAATTGCTTCACATTGAAAATATAGATCTAGGCTCATATGAATGCATAAACAGATTTAGTTTTCTCTTCTAGGCAAATATGTTTAGTCTTATGTTTCGACTTCCAGGTCAGGCTACGATCCTAGAAACTCAATGATAAATAAGCTCTATGGTTAAAGAGGAGAAACAGGAAGAAAAGAAAGGGTGAATGTACATTTATTTCTATTTCTATTTATTTTCCAGTTTAGACAGGTTTGTTTAGAGGCTGAGAGGCCAACAAGGCTGGTCCATTTGTCATAGCATATTCTAGTCCGTGTGCATGTTCTATCTGTCCCACGCCAAGAAGCGGAAGAGAAACTGGTTTCTCTTCTCAGCCCCCCATCTCTGGAAAGACCTTAAGTGGACCTTTTCTTAATACCTCCAGAATGTGTATCAACCACCAAAAGGGCATTGAGAAGGTGAAATGCTTGGGCTCTCTTTAGTTTCTCTTACTCTGGAATTGGTGTGTAGTATAGTGTGAGCAAGAAGCTCACTTTGGGTAAAATGAGCTTTGTTTTATTTTAAACTTAACATATTTTGATTAGTTGTTTATTTTATAATTCATAAGCAGTAAAATTTATTCTTTTTGGTGTACCAATTGATGGATTTTGACAAATGGGTAAAGTTGGGTAACTACTACCACAATCAAGATACAGAACAGTTCCATCACCCCCCCAAAATTCTGTTGCCTCTTCGTGCATTTCATCATTTAAAGTAAAATTAAATTTTTATTTGTTCTTATGCACTTGAACTATATCAGTTGGGTGAATCTTAGTGTTTTTTTTTACACATTTTGGAAAAATGAACCAACCAGTCACGCTCTCTAATACCAGCGTTAAGAGATGGTTTTTATTATGGGCCCACCATGCATCAAACACCCTTATAATGTGACCACAGTTGTTGTCTGTGTCCAGCAGGATTAAGATTGCCCTTTGATTTCACTTCTTGCTGATATCCACAGGAGCTCAGTTCTCTTTGTGATTCCTCCACTCTTCCTCATAAAATAGTTACTGGTTTCCTTACCATTTTTACTGTTCTTTGTATGTGTTCAAGCAACTCTTAAAACATGGTGTCCAGAATTAAATGCAGTGCCCCAGACATTGTTATTATACCCCCTGGACCTGGCCAGCAACGACTTTCTTCCTTCTAGATTCTGTCTGAAACTGCAGTGGCATTTTTGGTTTTTGGCTGTAACTCGTTGTTTACTGACAATGAGTATCTGGTCCATTAAATTAAAAAAAAATTAACACATGGCTGCTAATTCATTTAGTCCTAATCCTATAAATGTGGTACTGGGATTTTTGCATCTAAGTAAAGACTTTTTATATTTACCCTTATGTATATTTTCTTTCTTTCTTTTTTTTTTTTAAGTTTATTTCTTAAGTAATCCCTATACCCAACGTGAGGCCCAAACTCATGACCCCGAGATCAAGAGTTGCATGGTCTTCCGACTTTAGCCGGCTAGGTGTCCCATACCCTTAGTCGTATTTTCGGTGGGAAGTTTGGTCAAAGTTCCAGCCTGTTAAGACAGGTCGAGATCTTCTTCCTGTGACATTATGCATATGCTCTCCTTGCTCAATTTACCACTAGGGTTGGAAGATTGCCAGGCATTTCTCACTCACTGCTTTGTCAGCCTCACACCCTTCCTTAATCTTAATGCCCCTCT
The DNA here is from genome assembly GCF_003265705.2 of Callorhinus ursinus. NCBI lineage: Eukaryota > Metazoa > Chordata > Mammalia > Carnivora > Otariidae > Callorhinus > Callorhinus ursinus. Next base: position 15,306,363 of record NW_027397073.1, on the reverse strand, counting down.
TTGCCCGTTTTCTCATCCGCTCACATCTCTTCAAAGGTGAAAGAGACCACAGCTGGAGTCACCTAATGAGAAAGGAAACAACCCAGTGGCTGCCTCGATGAGTTCCTGTTTCCTGGGCTCTCTGGATACTGATAGCCGCGTCTTATCTAAAAAGGAAAATTGAGGGGCTAGTAAAAAGCTTGGCTCATAATTGGGTCTATTGCCTTATTATGACATATTAGGCAAGTCACAGAAGGAACATGATCTGGTTTTCAAAGACAAAGGGAGTGATCTATCAGTAATATTTCATCAGAACATAGTAAGTTCCATATCAAAGGGGGATGAATAGATTGGATTAAATTATAAGGATTCTGTGTGTCACCCTTACATGTGTGTTTTACTAAGAATGCAAGGAATAGTTTTTTCATTTTATAGGACCTGTTTCTAGGGCATTCTGTAAATCTTTGCTACTATTCCTATCTGTCTATCTATTTATCCATTTTTTTTGGTTGTCTGTTTAAAGATTTTATTTATTTATTTGAGGGGGAGAGAGAGAGCGTGCGAGCACATGAGCGGGCAGGGAGGAGCAGAGGGAGAGGGAGAAGCAGATTCCCCACTGAACAGGGAGCCCGACACGGGGCTAGATCCCAGGACCCCGAGATCATGACCTGGCTCATCACTTGTTGTTCCTGGAAGAACACTAGGCAATAAGGAGATTAACGTTGCTCGTGTTTCACATTAAACCACAGTAGACATGTCCTGTGACTCGTAATATTTTGAAAACACTGTGTCTTCCTTCCACCATAATGTGCAAAAGGCATTTTGATCCTCTGCTGGTAAAAATAAGATTTATGAAAATGATTCTTCATCTTTATGAGGGCTAACTTCAACTTTCAGAAACAGTCTTTAAATCTTCCAACCTAAAAAGTCACAAAATAGTTGGACACTCTGTTTTTCCTTTTAACCACTTGAGAGCATGTTTTCAACTTTCTCATGAGTACCTACACATCATACAAAGACTTTTCAAGGATAAATAGATCATTTTCTATTGCAATGATTTTAAATAGTTTTTTTTTTAAAGGAGGGTGGAAATGTCTCTTTTTTTTCCCCGAATGAAATCATACTTGTACAGAGTTTGATATAGCAGATGGCTCTAACACACTTTAAGATGATAAATATCTTGCGCTCAGAGAAAATTCACATTTTATAAAAATTGTTTTCTGGGCTGTCATTTTGCTTTTGTCACGATGGCTCATTTGGGCCTCTATTCTGAGTCTTAATGAACCTCTGAGTAAAGAGGAAGTGAGAGCTACACGCCCTGTAGGATCCAGAACACTGAGAGAGCTTTTTATAGCAGATGTTCCTTGCACATTTATAGGTGTGAAACACAAAAGCAGTAGCTTTTCTTTTTGCCAATGGTAAAAAATTATTCTAACCACCAGGGCAGGAAGAAAGTATGCTATTTTCTGTGGGTGTTGACTTCTTATTCTCTTGTCTTCCCTTTTTCTCACTGTCAACTTCCTCCTCCTTCTTTTGGTGCAGAATGATACAGAATAAAAAGAATAAAAGGTAGCTATCTAACCTTAAGTATGCTGGCTGAGGGTTGTCATGATACCATGCAAATAAGCAGTCTCTTGGTGGACTTAATGTTAGTATTAAAACTTCAAATGTATGCTTTTTCTACTTGGCCATTGTGAGTGACCACCGGTGGTGATTAGCCTAAAGCCCCTTTGGACTAATCATTTTGTGTCACCTATAGTGCTGAATGACCACTCCTGTTTTTGGTACAGTTTTTACATTTTTTAAAGATTTTATTCATTTTTCTGACGGAGAGAGGGAGAGAGAAAGAGCACAAGCAGGGGGAGCAGCAGAGTGAGAGGGAGAAGCAGACGCCCCGCTGAGCAGGGAGCCTGACATGGGGCTCGATCCCAGGACCCTGAGATCATGACCTGAGCTGAAGGCAGACATTCAACCGACTGAGCCACCCAGGTGCCCCCAGTTTTTACATTTTCTAGGACGTTGTTTGAACCTGCTGTTTTTCAGTTTTCAGCAAATGATTCCTCAGTAGTCAGAATTCAGAATTCTTCGAAGTTAACCCAGAGAGAGATTAAGTAAAAAAAAATCCTACAGCTAATAGTGGAAAACCTGGACTCATTCAAGCCCCAAGTTTTAAATAAAGGAACTCTATTGTGGTATAGTTTATGCATAATAAATTGTGTTCATTAAAAAGGTACATTTCAATGATTTTGAAACATTTATACATTCCTATGATTACCACCAAGATCAAAACACAGAACATTTCCATTGTGGCAAAGAGTTCCTCTGCCCTAGCGTAGCACTCCTCTCCCCATGCCTTGCCCAGGCAACAACTGGTCTGCTTTCTGTCACTATAGATTAGATTCGTCTTTTCTAGGGTTTCAGAAAAATGGAATTGCACAGTGTGTACTCTTTTTGTTTGCCTTCTTTTCCTCAGTATAATGTTTTTGAGATTCATGTATGCTGTGTGTATCAGCAGGCATCCCACCTTAGCTAAGCTGACTCCATATAAATTACAAATTCACTACAACTAGTTTGTTTGATTTTTTTTTATCCTTAAGATGACATTTTCATTATGCAGGATATACATAGGCTGAGGTCTAGGGAAGGTCTTAAACAGAGAGCTTCTCTGCCATCTGCCCATGGAGTCAGAGCACATCGCCCTCCTGGTGTATAAGCACTCAATGAACCAGCTGAATGCCTTCACCAACCAGGAAGCACCACTGACCTTCAGTGTCCAGAGTTATATTATGCAGACACAATCAATTAAATCACTGACCGAGCAATTGAACTCAAATCTCCGGTATCCTCTTCCCTGGATTTCTGGCAGCTGAAAGCCTCAAACTTTCAGTCATGTGCTTGGTCTTTCTGTGGACCACCCCTGTCCTGGAACTATCTAGGGGCCCATCATAAGCCACTTTATTAGTCTAACAAAGGCACTCTTTTTTTACTCAGGAAATTCCAAGAATTTCTGAAGCTCTGTGCCAGGAACCAAGGACAAAACCCATATATATTCCTCATTGTACCCCACCTTCCCACACTCATGCTCCCATGTCTCTCTCTGCCTGACTTATTTCACTTAGCATAATGCTTTCAAGTCCCATCCATCTTGTCACAAATGGCAGGATTTCCTTCTTTCTCATGGCTGAATAATACTTCATTGTATATCCATACCACACCTTCTTTATCCATTCGTCTATTGATGGATGTAGGTTGTTTCCTTATCTTGGCTTCTGTGGATAATGTTAAAATTTTCATGAGAGTGCAGACATCTTTTCAAAATCCTGTTTTCATTTCCTTTGGATCTATACCCCAAAGTAGAATTGCCAGAGCATATAGTACTTCTATTTTTAAAGTTTTTTTATTTTTTAATTTTTTAAAAAGATTTTATTTATTTATTTGAGAGAGAGAATGAGATAGAGAGAGAGAGAGCACGAGAGGGAAGAGGGTCAGAGGGAGAAATAGACTCCCTGCTGAGCAGGGAGCCCCACGCGGGACTCGATCCCGCCACTCCAGGATCATGACCTGAGCCGAAGGCAGTCGCCCAACCAACTGAGCCACCCAGGCACCCTATTTTTAAAGTTTTTGAGGGAGCTCCAAACTGTTTTCGGTAGTGGCTGCACCAGTTTGTGTTCCAACTAATGGCATATAAGGGTTCCCGTTTCTCACCGGCACTTGTCTTTTGTTATTGGTTTTTTGATAATATCCATCCTAACATCTCCCATTCCGTAAGTTGTCTTTTCACTCTGTGTTTTATTTGTTTTAACTGCAGGTGACTTTATTGAATACGCCAGGGGAATACCAGGAATCTCATACCAGCAAATGCAGCACAGTAGAGTCTTTGCCTTGAATGGAGTCCGCTCGCTTCATTTGAGACTAGCCATCTTCTTTGATCTGGTTTGAATTTTACAAAGCCAAACGTATGCAAGTGCTAAAACCATACTTAAAGTTAAAGCCAGTGACATCTGCAGGAGGAGAAGCCTACTTATATTAATTTCAGTGTTAGGTTATAAAAATGAACACATGATAATTCTGAAGTAATCTTAATAGCTAACACGTAATGGTGGCTTACATGTGCCAGAATCCTATTAAATGCATTACATGGCTAAGGGAGATTGGAATGTTAGAGTGGATTTGTCAGACCTGTTTACCCATGCTGGGAGGGTCCAGAATACATACCTTTCACCAGTACTGTGAGAAATACATTTGTGAAAAGAGCACTGGCATCCTTGAGGAACTTGGTAATTGCTGTTTTCTGCAAGCCACAACTTACAGTGGGAACTGCAGTCACTGAACTGGGAACCCTAAATGCGACGAGAGTAATTGGATCCAAGGTGGCAAGGGCCAATTCCAGGATTGAAAAGAAGAGACATCATTACAGGTCCACGTACATTAACAGGATAAAATGGAATGTTGCAAACAATGATAAGCCAATACGTTCAGCTAGTTAGATGAAATGGACATACTCCTTGAAAGACACCAAATACAAAGCTCAAGCAAGAAGAAATAAACCATCTTGGGCTTTATATCTATGAAGAAGATTGGCTTTTTATAGTTGAAAACCTTTACACAAGGAAACCTGGTGGGTGAATACTACCAAACATTTCCGTAATTCCCTTCCCTGCAGAGTTCCCTGCAGAGTTAACATCGTCCACGGGGGCATTTCCATGTGGGACTTGGAAGGGGGAAGTGAAGCAGCACCAAACTGTTTTCATGCTCAGAGGGTGGGTGCAGGGCAGTAGCTGTCCTGCTCATGCATGGTCTTGCTCCGCTGCAGGCTCACCTGGTTTATGGGGGCAGGAGCCGGGCCCGAATCTTCTCCAGCTCCTGTGCTGGGGTGGAGCACTTAGCTTTAGGACAAGAGTGCCAGCCTCACCTGCAGGTCCCTCGCATCACTGAAGTTGGGAACAGTGCGAGGGGTGGGCTTGAGCTTGTCCATCTGTGCTCCATCTCATGCCCTAGCAGCTTCCAGTTTTTCCTTTCTCTTTCCCACTCACATCCACCTTTCCCTCCTGAGTGCTTGCCCCGCTCACTCTGGGCCCCAGCACCAGAAACAAAAACCTGATATGTCTGGTTTAACCAACTCCCACAGTTTGGTTGGGTCAAATCACTATTTTAAATCCCTTATTACATATAGCCCCTCCTGGTTCTGTTTCTCTGGTGGAATCTTGATTGACATACCGGCTGAGCTACCGTTTAAGCCTTCAGCCATTTGCACAGTGACTCTTTTTTTTTTTTCTTTACAAGAAACATTGTGGCTTTCTATCAAGTATCAGCTGGAATTAAAAAATATGCATATATGACATTGATGTTCACACTCTAAACAAATAGTGCTCAGATCTACAAAAGCCTTGGAGCAGTTTCTGCTTCTAGTATGAGGGTCAATGAATAGCCCTCTTGATTTTTCTTTCTTTGATTTCATTGTCCTCTTTTTGTTTTCCCAAGTCCCTCCCCCACTCCCTCACCTTTGGCCACAGGTCTGCATTTTAATTAATTAATTAAAATGTTTATTGAGTGTTTATGAGTACATGTGCCAATGTATCAGGCATGTGGGGGCAACTAAATACAGAATGGGGAATACAATAGAGATAGTCTAATGTTGGTCTTCTGGGAAACAGGTGTGAAACAAAGAAATTAACACAGGGATATAAAATTGTAGCTTCCATAAGATCTATGGAAGGAAAGATACCTGTAAACATATCTAAGGTGTGTTCTTGAGGCTTAGTATACAAAACATGGGAAAGGAGTATTCGTAAGAATGGCCACCAAGAAATGTGCCTGCACATGACATTTTTCAGTCCCTAGCCTCCCACAAGGTTGTAGTTTACAGAGTGCAAGCAAAACCCTGGAACCTCATCCTCTCCGCAGTACAGTTGGTCATGGAAACTTCTAGCCAAGATAAACCATATGCATTACATATTTATTTTTCTTTGATATTTCGAAGAACACCATCAGAGTTTTTCCTGTTACCATCAGGTGGTAAAGCTATTATAATAAATTTCCCATAATGCTAATTCATAGGAGATCTTGATTCATATTAAGCTAGATAACCAGCTTTAATTAAAAACAGGAGAAATCGGAGGGGGAGAGAACCATGAGAGACGATGGACTCTGAAAAACAAACTGAGGGTTCTAGAGGGGAGGTGGGTGGGGGGATGGGTTAGCCTGGTGATGGGTATTAAAGAGGGCATGTTCTGCGTGGAGCACTGGGTGTTATACGCAAACAATGAACCATGGAACACTACATCCAAAACTAATGATGTAATTATGGTGATTAACATAACAATAAAAAATAAAAAAAAACAGGAGAAAAAGTAGGTCTTTAATTTTGACTGATCAGATGACTTTTGGTCACCAGCCCCAGATCTCTGGCAATCCACAGTGCCTGTCTCCTTGTGGTAAGTGACCTTGGAGATTCATTCCCAAACCTGGTGCTATTTATTTTCCCATTTTGCCAAATCTTTCAAGTTTCTGTATTTTGTAAATATTTATATCAACATATTTTCTTAGATACGGGAAATCACAGATGTTGGTGAAGATGCGGAGAAAGGGGAACCCTCATGCACTGTCGGTGGGAATGCAAGCTGGTGCAGCCACTCTGGAAAACAGTTAAGGAGGTCCTCAGAAAGTTAAAAATAGAACTATCCTACGATCCAGCAATTGCACTACTAGACATTTACCCAAAGGATACAAAAATACTGACTCAAAGGGACACATGCACCCCGATGTTTATAGCAGCATTATCAGCAATAGCTAAATTATGGAAAAAGCCCAAATATCCATCAACTGATGAATGGATAAAGAAGATGTGGTATATATGTACAATAGAATATTACTCAGCCATCAAAAAGAACGAAAATCTTGCCATTTGTAACAACATGGATGGAACTAGAGTGAAATAAGTCAGTCAGAGAAAGACAAATACCATATGATTTCACTCATGTGTGGAATTTAAGAAACGAAACAGATGAACATAAAGGGGGAAAAAGAGAGAGAGAGGCAAACCTTAAAACAGACTCTTAACTACAGAGAAAAAGCTAAGGGTTGCCAGAGGGGAGGTGGGCGGGGAATGGGCTTAAAGTGCGTGATGGGGATTAAGGAGGGTACTTGTGAGGAGCACTGGGTGTTATATGTAAGTGATGGGTCACTAAATTCTACTCCTGAAACTAGTATTACACTATTATGTTAACTAACAGGAATTTAAACAAAAACTTGAAACAAACAAAAAAATCCATATTTTCTTAGAAAAATTGGCCGTTCAAAAAGAATAAACACAGCATTTGTTTTTACATTTCAGATTACTCTCCAGTCATTTTCACATAAGTCCTCATTTCTTATGTAAATTAAACAATAATTGACACTCTAGCTGAAGAAACATTTAGGAGGAAGTTATTGTCGCTGTTCAGTAGGTGGCGCCAGACACCGGGTTAGCGATCCGCCCAGTTGTAAACTTGAAGTGTTTGCTTTTTAATAAGCTAAATGGCTTCCACAAGTGTGGTAACATCCTATTCGTTTTTTTAAGGAATACCAAATTAGTTTAGTTTATTTATTTATATTTTTTGTTCAACTGCCATATAGTCGAAAGCTTTACATCTGAGAATTCCACACTCTGAAAAATGTTTATTTTGAGGGCATTTTAAAATGGTTCTTGATCATGCTTGTGAAAATTCTATAAATAAAAGTACTCTTACAGGTACTTATTTTATGTGCTAAAGGAACAGCATATGCGTTTGTAGGGTTTGAAATACTTTTTGTTGTATAACAGTAAAAATATTGCCTGTGATCTGTGTTGATGAGGCTGATTTTGTCAGCTTTTTAAAAAATTTTTCTTTTTTTTTTTTTTTTTAAGAGAGAGAAAGTGCACGTATTCGAGGGTGCCCGCGCCTGGGGGGTGGGGAGGGACAGAGGGAGAGAGAGAATCTCCAGCAGACTCCCTGCTGAGTGTGGAGCCCAACTTGGGGATTGATCTCATGACCCTGAGATCATACCTGAGCCAAAAATCAAAAGTGAGACACTCAACCGACTGATCCACCCAGGCACCCAGCAAGTTTTCATCTTTTAATACTTTTCCCATGAACTGAATTCAGTGATCACTGTGTGTAATGCTGTGTCTTATACAGATGGAGTAACAAGACCAGAGCCTACTTCATAGATGATAGTTCCCTTTTGTAGCAACGACTAGAACGGGGAGCTCCTAAGTCAATGCCAGACTTTGGGAATTGACTAGAACCAGGCAAGTAGCAACTTCAACATTTCGGCATGCCAATGCGGATAATGCAACATTATCAACGTTTTCCAGTTTCTTACATAATTGAGCAGCGTTTGGGCTATGTGTGAATATCTTTGGAAAATGGGGTTCTGAGCATCTTTAAAATGGGTGACTTTCTGTGTGAACATAATTCTTAGCTACACACGTCAAGTATATATGTACATCTTGAGGAAAGTTAAAATCACCCAAATAATAAATTATCTGTCTTTATATGTGCCCTATGACTGACATTTGGCTCTTGGCACATCTGTGAAAATAGTAGTTGTTCTTTATGTGTAGTAAGTATTCATGTTGTTACACTGTGTATTTAGTACCAAAGAAGGCGGAGCCTGGAGACCCAGTGCCAGGGGACTTACAGTTAGTCTCTTGTTTCTTGGTACATATGCTCATTAATATCCTGTGGGAATTCACTTTGGCATAGAACTGAATTTTCTAGGAATCTGAAGATTATTTGTTAGCCAAATACACAAATATTTTAAAAATTTATTTCACTTGAAAATTCCTTAGATATCTTCCTAATTTCAAAGTATACTGAATATTTAATAATATATTTCTTCAGTGAGATGTTCTACTTAATAATTAGTCATCATTTCATCGTTCTCTGCTAGTTTCCAAACTAACCATTCTTATAGAGTAGCTGTGATTGATGGTTTTCTATGTTTTATAATCTAGGTGATCTAAATACAAAAATTATTTAATAATAAGCATGGCATGGACATAGGTATCAGAATGCATGGTGGCTGGAAACACCAGCCCAACCATACCAGGGCCTACTGGCTGAATATTAGCACCCTCATTTACTTCTTCTGGTCTGATTCTCTGCTCAACAAATTGCATTCTGTTGACTATTACTTGGGTCCCAGCTATTTTCATTGCTGGAAGAACGTGCTCCAGAGATTGAATATAAGTCTTCTGGTTACCACTGTAAGGATGCATCATCCTTGAATGGAAATGAACGAGTTGGCATTTGATCCTTCAGTGACATGAGGGTTTAGTAGCTGCTAAGGAAGACTGAGGGCCAGACCTATTATGGCAAACTCTCCAAACTCTGAGGCCCTTCCACAGAAACCAGCTTACCCTGCCCCCTCCTGACCTGCTACCTCTCTCACATCTCTCTCTTTCACATCAATACTATCAGCAGCAGAGGGGGAGAGAATCTAAAGTATGCTTCATGAGAAGTTCTCTGGGTTGAGCACAGAAAGAAGTCATGTGGGTTTTTGTGTTGACACTCATTTCAAAATAAGGAAGTTCAATGATTTAAACTCAGACGAGCATGGTTGCCGTTACCATGAACTCTGCCATTAAACTTTGTGAATTCAAATCCTGAGTTCTCCACTTAGTAGACCTGTGAGCTTATGTTGTCTCCCTGTAAAACGGGGAGAATAAAATTCCCAATACACAGGGTTTTAGGAGGGATCATGTACACAAGATGCTTAGCATAGTCCTAGCATATAGTCCCTGCTCAGTGCAAACCCTCCATAATGACACTGGTTAGGGCACGAGCACTGTGCAAGTGCTCATGAGTCCCTACGGTGGGCTATTCTAAATATTTACACCCTCTCCTGTTCTACTCCCTTTCCCTGGTAATCATGTCTTTTCCTTCCCAGACGCAATATTAGGTGTGCTGTTTCTCAGCATCCTACCACCTTTAAGTGTATCTTCCATATCCTTTTTTTTTTTTTGACATAAACTCTACACCAAATGTGGGGCTCGAACTCATAACCCCAAGATCAAGAGTCATATGCTCTACTGACTGAGCCAGCCAGATGCCTCTCTTTTGCACCTTTCAATGAAAGCATTGTTTCTCAAAGTATGGTCCTCAGGCCAGCATCATCAATCATCACCTGGGAAATTGTTAAAAATGTAAATTCTGGGGCCTCACTGTAGGCTTCCTGAACCAGATTCTTGTGGGAGGGCCCAGTAAACTATGATTTACTAGGCTCTCCCACTGAATGGTAAAGTTTGAGAATCACTGCTCTGAGCATCATGGTTCTGCACCCAAAGTCCTCTGAGTTTTCTCCCTGGAGGCGGATCTGCTAGAGAAATGTGATCATTTCTCCGGGATGCTTAGTTTGAACCAAGGGGACTTAGAGGAATCAAGGTATTGATGGCTGACATAACCTGATTCATCTTTGTACTGCAGAAATAGAACACCAATGGAAACAGTGTGCAAAATCCACTGGGAAGACTTTTTTTGGCAAGTACTTGGGAGCATGCTGTTAATATTTGCTTCTGTATCTCTTCTTTTATTAATGCTTCCATAACTTTTCAAAAAAATGAGGTATAATTGACAAATAAAATTATAAGATATTTAAAGTGTACAATGTGATGATTTGATATATGTATACACATTGTTTGTGGACTGTAAAAAGTGAACAGTTTTTTTAAAAGATTTATTTATTTATTTGAGAGAGAGAGAGAGAGAGAAAGACTTGAGTGGGGGAGGGGCAGAGGGAGAGAGAGGATCCCAAGTAGACTCGCAAGCTGAGCCTGGAGCCTGATATGGGGCTTCATCTCATGGCTGTGGAATCATGACTTGAGCTGAAACCAAGAGTTGGATGCTCGACTGACTGAGCCACCCAAGCGCCCCAAGATTGAACATTTTTGATAGGGATCTTCAGAATGAATCAAAGTGGAAGAAAGCAATTCTGGGTGACTGCCCGTAAAACGTGCCAACTAACCTGTGGTTGTGTTGTATTTGTGTTACAAGAAATCCATTCTGAGTAAGCCTATTTCTCTATCTTTACTATTTCTGTATTGTATCTCAGTATTCCCAGAAGTCCTGCCTGGGACACACGCTGTGGTTGACTCTCTCATCGCCCATTCAACCGGCTCTATCTTCTCTCCCCTTATCACAGAGTATAGGAAACCATAATCCCATCTCAGACTCCCTGGCACCTAGGGTGGCCATGTGACAGTCCGCCCCTTGAGGGAAAAGCAAAAGTCTATGAGGGACTTCTGGGAAAGACCGTGCTTCTTAGGTATAGACACCTCCCCTTTCTGGTTTGGTTCTTCATCTTCCTCCAGGGGAAATGGCCTTGATTTCTGGAGTTTCCCTAGCCACTTTGAACATTAGGAAGAGCTGGATGGCCACAGCCTTGGGCCTGATATCTTTGAGCCGCTGAAATGAAGCCAGAAACTGTCCACCTCATGACAGCAGTGTGAGAGAGAAAAAAAATCCTCACATAGTTACATTTTTACTATTTGGATTTTCTGTAACTTGTAGCTTCACCCAACCCCTCTCTGAGGCACTGTCTCTGTAGTACTGGGCTGAAAGGAGTTTTTCACAAATGATTTAGAGTGAAGATAGCAATGAGACAAATAGAGAGAAAGAGTTAAGAAGGCAAGATGAGTGGCATTTGGAGAGTGAATTTTGAGCTGGGGAACAAATTGCCAACAGGGTCCTTTCTGGGATGCTGCCTCTTCTGCGATTTGCTAGAGCAATAGACAATTGTTCTCATACAAGTGTGATTTCTTAGAGAGGCTCAGCGAAGGCAACCACAAGTTGGTGTTCAGTTGGAGGTGTTTGTGCCATTTGCATTGCTTCTCCAAGAGATTGTTCTCGACGTTTTGGACATGATGTTTCATCATTTGGAGAAAGTATCGTATACATTGTGGGATGTCTCTCATAACAAGCCTCTGCTTATTAAATGTCTATGGTGTCCATCTGTTATTTTGAAAAACAAAAGTATATCCTCACATTTCAAGTGCCACCTGGCAGGGTGGCCATATGTCTGGGTAAGAAAGACCTTAGAGCATCTAACACAGTGCCCCACGCATGGACAGTATTGCGTTAAGTGGCTCATATTCAGTGGTATGCTGGTAGGCTAGTTCTCAAAAAAAAAAAAAAAAAAAAAAAAAGCCCTGGTTGGGATCCTTTGTCAACCTCTGTGCTCTAAATATTCCAAACACAGCAATTTCATGTTATCCATGGTTTAACTATTGGCTTGTGAAATTTCTAAATATTTAACCGTTGGCTTTTGAAAGGGAGTAGGCTAGCTCCAGTACACCCCTGGGCACATAGAAGCTCAGAGTTGGAAAGAACTGAGGATCACCTCATCCCCTTCGTTTTGTAAAAGAACACTCCAGAAGGTTTACAATCAAACATGCACATTTTTGCCATGATCAGCCTGTCTTTGACTAAACAATGCCACTACCACTTTCCCAGGGAGCCTGAAGTGTTTCATCCTTCACCACTAAACGATGAGGGGAATGGAAGTGACTCAGGTCACAGATATGGTGACAAATGTTTTTGGGGCACGTTGCTTTTGAGTTTGTGAAGGTCCACATAACATGTGCAAGTTATTTCAGTTAAACACAGAAGCTTAGGTTTATTTGCTGCTTCCCGTGACACTAAGGCTTGGTGGGGGGAGAAGAAACGTCCCATCCAGAGGGTTTTCTCTTCCGCATCCCCTTGTCTGCAGTCGCTAACCCAAGCCTCTGGCTGGAATGGGGAGAAGAAGCCCCTATTGGAAACTTATATTCGCCTGAGATGCCAGATCATCTTCCTTGGGTCAGGAGAGAGGCAGCACCGACGGGCTCCGCACAATTGCAGCAGTGACGGCCCTTTGGAGCTCTCCCCGCTCACATGAAGCTCTCCAGATAGGAAGTGGACAGCTGCCCTTTTTAGGAGACTAACAGGTTGCTGCTGGGATTGTCATTAGCTTCAACTAGATGTGCCCAGCGATTTCACCCTCTCAGATCGCCCTGCCTCTTGCGCTCCTGAAGCCAACGTTATCGTGGTCACATCCCAAATTACCAATTTCAGATCTAAGGTAATATATTGATGTAGACAAGTAGCATAGACACCCTCTGCAGAAACCTCCACTGCCTGGTGCAGCCTGGCAGGACCTTAATGGGATCATATACAGCTCTAGTGTCAGAGCCCGGACTAGAACTCAGGCCTCCCGCTTTCCAGGTGTTAATTAACTTGCCTACATCATACAGCTAGTAAATAGCTACTAGAGAGCAGAACCAGGTCAAACCTATGTTGGCTTACCCACTATCTAAACTTTTCTTTTTAGAGAAAGGGAGGTAGCCAGCTTGCTTTAATCTTCTCTTAGGTTATCTCCAAGAATCCTGAGAAAACATGCTAGGCTGGATTTGGGCACTAGGTGGAACACTTCACCTAATGTGAATGTCTACCCAAACCCATTGTGGATATAGATCTGAGGTTCAAGTGGGGGGGGGGGGGTCTCGAATATTTCCGGAACAGCAATGTCTCGTGTGTTATAAAGCCACACATAATAAGGTTTATATCATCTATTCAATATATTCTGTACCTTTGGATCTGAGCTAGGCTGCCTCCTTTTCAGGATGCAAAGGTAGAGATAAACAACTATTTTTCTTGGTGTCTTTGGGTGAGAGAGAAAGGAAAGACCCTGTAGGTCATACAGAAAAGTGAGGGAAGATAAAAAAAAAAATAGATGACAGTTGAATAAAATTCAAACTATCCAACGATTCAAACAAACTTGAAAGTGAACAAATTCTGGTGATGAGATGATATCTAAATGTTTTTCATCTTGCAACCACGGAAGTATTGTTCTGTGTTATGAGATGTCTGTTTTCACAAATACAGTTTTGTAATGTAATTTGATCCATTGTGATACTTGGGGGAATTTTAATTTTGAAAAGTTGTTGACGTAAAATATAAAACTCAAAACGGAAGTGTCAAAACTTCAGGGAAAAAACCATCCAAAACACAGAAGTAAAAACAATGAATCTCTGAAGTGGTAATTAGTACCAGTTTATTGTGCACACACCAGAAAGACAGTTTGCACAACCAGGAGCACTAGAACCAAAACACAGAATGAGGCTCAGAGGTATATTGTTAATAAGCAGCTTCTATAGTGTGGAGGAAGTAACTGTTCATTCTTCATGGTGATTGGTTCCCATCCGAGAGTTTTCTTAAATAAAAGGGAGTTGGGTAGTGGCCACCTCCTGTCAATTTTGGGGAACAGTTTAAGTTTGGCTTATGCTTTTCAGGGGCATAAGCAAGAAGGGACCTGGGTCAAGTTGGCCCCAATTGTCTTGGAAACATAGCTAAATTTAACTTTGCCTGTATGACTAAACTGGTTTTGTCTGCTCAGGAAATTTTCAAGTCTGGTCTCCATTGTGTTTGAGTTTAACAGAAGGAAAGGAAGGGAAAAAAAGAAACAATACCCAGAGATAAAAGAAAGGACAAATAACAAGAAACCCCAAACCAGGGACAAATTGATGAAGTTCCAGAGCTCGAAGAATATTTTGAAGTATGTTACAAGCACATATGACTTTGGTTGTGGTAAGGACGAGGGGGGCATTTTCTTCCTGCGTTGGTCAGTTTTATTTTAAGCAATTTTTTTTAAGTATTCAGAATTATCCTTTTATTTTATATGAGGACATGCTCAAAGTTTATATGCCAAACGCATGAAGTCCACACTTGCTCTTACAGGCTAATTATAAGGTGCCTTGGTTTACTGTTTATTGAATGAGGACAATAGCTTCAGGCACGTCTGTTTCCTCTGGGGCCATAATTTTAAATCCTTAAGACTTTTATTTAGAAATATCTTCTTTTTTTAGCATATTGAGGAATACAAAAGAAGTATATGTTTTATTTTTATTATTTATTTATTTAAAATTTTTATTGTTATGTTAATCACCATATATTACATAATTTGTTTTGGTGTACTGTTCCATGATTCATTGTTTGTTCATAACACCCAGTGCTCCACGCAGAATGTGCCCTCCTCAATACCCATCACCAGGCTAACCCATCCCACCATCCTCCTCCCCTCTAGAAACCTCAGTTTGTTTTTCAGAGTCCATCATCTCTCCTGGTTCGTCTCCCCCTCTGACTTACTCCCCTTCATTCTTCCTCTCCTGCTATCTTCTTCTTTTTCTTTTTTCTTAAAATATGTTGCGTTATTTGTTTCAGAAGTACAGATCTGTGATTCATCAGTCTTGTACAATTCACAGCGCTCACCGTAGCACATATCTTCCCCAATGTCTATCACCCAGCCGCCCCATCCCTCCCACCCCCCACCACTCCAGCAACCCTCAGTTTGTTCCTGAGATTAAGAATTCCTCATATCAGTGAGGTCATATGATACATGTCTTTCTCTGATTGACTTATTTCACTCAGCATAACACCCTCCAGTTCCATCCACGTCGTTGCAAATGGCAAGATCTCATTCCTTTTGATGGCTGCATAATATGCCATTGTGTATATATACCACGTCTTCTTTATCCATTCATCCGTCGATGGACATCTTGGCTCTTTCCACAGTTTGGCTATTGTGGACATTGCTGCTATAAACATCGGGGTGCACGTACCCCTTCAGGTCCCTACATTTGTATCTTTGGGGTAAATACCCAGTAGTGCAATTGCTGGATCGTATGGTAGCTCTAATTTCAACTGTTTGAGGAACCTCCATACTGTTTTCCAGAGGGGTTGCACGAGCTTGCATTCCCACCAACAGTGTAGGAGGGTTCCCCTTTCTCCACATCTCCGCCAACATCTGTCGTTCCCTGACTTGTTAATTTTAGCCATTCTGACTGGTGTGAGGTGGTATCTCATTGAGGTTTTGATTTGGATTTCCCTGATGTCGAGCGATGTTGAGCACTTTTTCATGTGCCTGTTGGCCATTTGGATGTCTTCTTTGGAAAAATGTCTGTTCATGTCTTCTGCCCATTTCTTGATTGGATTATTTGTTCTTTGGGTGTTGAGTTTGATAAGTTCTTTATAGATTTTGGATACTAGCCCTTTATCTGATATGTCATTTGCAAATATTTTCTCCCATTCTGTCGGTTGTCTTTTGGTTTTGTGGGCTGTTTCTTTTGCTGTGCAAAAGCTTTTTATCTTGATGAAATCCCAATAGTTCATTTTTGCCCTGGCTTCCTGTGCCTTTGGTGATGTTTCTAGGAAGAAGTTGCTGCGGCTGAGGTCGAAGAGGTTGCTACCTGTGTTCTCCTTTAAAAAGAAGTATATGTTTTAAAACGTATAAAAAAGAGCTCCCATCCTCAAGGAGCTTTGTTGTGGAATTATTGACTTTCAAATCTAAAACAATACAAAAAAGATAGTGAATTATCACACAAAGAAGACAACCTTTGGATTCAGGCTTTCTAGGTTTCTCAGCTTCTCCATTTAGTGGCCTTGATCTTGGGGGAAGTAACTTAACCTCTGAGCTTAATTTTTTTCCCGTATAAAATGGAGATTTTAGCTATATTAAGTGGAAGTAATGAGGGATAATGGGCAACATGCAAATCATCTATTCAAATGAGAGCTAATATTATAATGAGTAGCCATGCTAGGGGATGCAGATGATCCATGCTCTAGGATTGCACAGGGATGGTTACTTGGGCTGCAGTGGTTTGAGAGTTTTTAATTATTAGTAGAATTTTGAAAGGTGTGGGGGTAATGAAGGCACTCTTCCAGTTATGGGGAACAGTGTGAGCAAAATATTGGAGCATTACTTATCTAGTGATAGTAAGAAAGTGTGACCTTGACCAAAGTGGGTTTGTCTAGGGAGTTGAGTAAGTGGAGCCTGGAGAGTATGAAGAGGGTTTGAATGCGTGGGTGGTTGTACATTTAGAGAATGACAGAATCAAAGTGACCCTGTAGGCTGTGTTATGCAGAAGGGCTGGGACAGGATTCACACTCAGCCCCCACACATATATTCTGTCTCTACGGTTTTGTCTTTTCCAAAATGACAGATAAGTGAAATCATACAGTGTTAGCCTTTTGAATTAGGCTTCATTCAGTTGCTGTAAATACATTTGAGGTTGTAGGAGGTTTTGCAGCATTCTTGGCCTCGGCCCGCTAGAAGCCAGAAGCATCTTTCCCCTAGGTGTGACAACCAAAACTGTCTCGAGACATCGCCAAATGTCCCCTAGAGGCAGCCCCTACCCCCCACCCCATCGAGAACCACCGCTCTACCTTGTTGGTTATTTTATATATAGTTTCTCTCTCTCCCTGTACTGTGAACTCCCAAAGAGCAGAATCTCTGTTTTTTCTCACTTCTGGATTCCCAAGGACATAGTGCATAGTACTTCTCAGATGTTGGGCACATATTCGTCCGATAAATGAATAAAGAGATGGCTAAGCAGGGATTTCTGAGCTCCAAGGAGTGTGGAGACTAAAGTGAGACAAAGGAATACACCTGAGCCACATTTATAGAGTGAAAAGGTGGGCCATGGGGTGGAACCATCATCCATTACTGAATGCCACTATCGAACGCCTAAGTGCTTTTGTATGTTTTATATCATTTTACCTTCCCAACAACCTGCTGCAAGCGTTTAATACTGTCCTTATTTTAAAGTTGAGCCAGTTGAGACCCAGAAAGACCCAGGGAGTTTTAATAACGCGCCCACGGGGGAGGAGCTGCCTGACAACTCAGCCTGTCCAAAGCTGGAAGTCTTTCGGTTGGGTACCCTCTGTCAGGGACACTATTGTCTGAACTCAGCCAACAACTATGGAGACCGTCATAAATATTACAACATAAGATTGCACCATTAGGAAATAAGAAACGGGGAGCTAGGAAGTCCGTTCTACCCCCAGTGAGAAGCCCCCGAAGCTTTTGGTTACATGGAAGTAGTACTAGTCTTGGTGAGATGGCGCTGGGAGAGAGGGTGGCAGGTTAGCAGTGATTCTTCTTTTTTTTAAGATTGATTTAGTGAGAGCGCGCGCAGGCGCATGCGCGAATGGGGGGGAGGGGCAGAGGGAGAGGCGCTTCCCGCTGACTCCCCGCTGAGCGCAGAGCAACCCCCCCCCTTCATCTCTCCACTCTGAGATCACGACCAGGTTAGCAGTGATTCTTAAACTTTACCAGGATCCCCCCTTGCCTGAGTGCTTGTTGGAACGTGATTCCTGGGCTCTACATCCGGGGATTGTGTTTCAGTAAAATGTTGGTGGGCCTGTAAACCTACGTGTTTAATAAGCATTTCTGAGAGGTTCTGACGCAAGTGGTCTGCACTCCACGTTTTCAGAAAATCTGGGCTGTAGAAGAAAGAATAACCAAGGTGGAGGTAAAGGGAAGGTGAGAAATGAACGATAAGAATGAGGGGATTTGGGGTCAAGGGCTGACGAGGCATGCTTTGCGGGCCGTTGCATTGTGAATGTGATCACCTGCTGCAGAGTGCTGTGGACAGGTCCCGAGTAGCATTTTCGGATCCTTTAGCAACCTGGAAGCTGAAAACCCAGGCTGTCTTTAAACATAACACAGAGGAAAGGGAAATAGGCCCACTACAAGTATTCATTTATATCAGAGGTGGGTAAAATACAGCCAATGGGCAAATCCGGCCCACTCCCTTTTCTTGTAAATGAAATTTTATTGGAACATAGCCTTACCCATTTATTTATGTATGGTGCTTTCGTGTTATCGAAGATAGAGTCGAGTAGTTGCCCCACCTGACCACATGGTTCACAAAACTTAAATATTCACTATTTGGCCCCTTACAATAAAAGTGTCAACCCCCCAACCCCACCTTGTTTGTTTGTTTTTTTTAATACAGAATATGTTTAGAATATAGGCCCTAAGTAAATGGTTAAAGTATCCTATGGCTTTAATTATTTGCAAAAACGTATTTTTATGTCACTGTTGCCCCCAGCACAGGTGCGTGAGCAATTTGTGTGGATAGAACCATGTAAACACACCTACTGCAGAGGCAAACTTTCCTGAAGGATATTTTGTCCTGTCATTGCATTGATTTTGAAGGGATTTAAGTGCATCCCACTCTCCTTTCCCTAAAAGATCAGAACTTCTTCTTCTTCTTTTTTTTAATTCAACCTTCTAGTTTTATAAAGATCAGTTATTTTGTTGAGAATGAGGGAAAATTAAGAGAAGGAGACACACGGTCCTCTGTGGTAAAAACCATTTTTATAGCTCCTGCCTTGCTGAAAGCCACGAGCCTGTTTATTTTGTGGCTGCTGACAGAATATACAAATTTTTGCTTAGAGATCGAGAGTAGCTTTCATAGTTCATTCATGGACTCATTCAATGAGGATTCATGAATATTTGCAGAACACTGGGTCCTGGAGGTGCAGAGATGTATAAAATGCATTGTGTGTTTGCAGCCTACTGGCAACGGGAGATACAGACTGATTACCTTGAAGACAGCCTCATAGGTGCTGAAATAAAGCAACTATGGGAGGGCAGGGAAGGTCCCACCAAGGCCATGTGATAGAACTGGAAGGAACATGGGCTTTGTATCTCAAATTATGCTTCTGTTTGTTTTACAATAGATGATCCATGCTAGTAGCCATAGGTTAGAAAAAGTTTTGCTCCCAAATCTGAAACTCAAGTCGCATCAAATGTAAGAATCAAGTTTAAACTCATCATTTCCCACCAGCCTGCTTCCAGTTGCTCTCAGGCGACATCTGTTGGGCTTGAGCTCCAGGTGCCCCCTGGGACAGCTGGGGACAGAGAGAAGCATATGGGATTCAGATGGCCCAGGGGAGTCACGGGTGCCTGGAATCTGCCTTTACATATAACCAAGGTCTCTTCAGGAACGTGCCTGCACTTGGTTTCTTCTAATAAGTGGATCCAGCCCACTGAGCTGATATCTTTTTCCAAACAGACTTATTTTCATTGGTAAGGAGTAAAATAAGGCCTAAAGCAGTGGTTCTCAAACGTTACTGCTTATTAGAATCACCTGTAGAACTTTTAAGAGTCGGGACCCAGACACCTGTCATTTTATTTTTTTTATTTTTTTAAAGATTTTATTTATTTATTTGAGAGAGAGAGAGAGAATGAGAGACAGAGAACATGAGAGGGAAGAGGGTCAGAGAGAGAAGCAGACTCCCCGCTGAGCAGGGAGCCTGACGCGGGACTCGATGCCAGGACTCCAGGATCATGACCTGAGCTGAAGGCAGTCGCTTAACCAACTGAGCCACCCAGGCACCCGACACCTGTCGTTTTAAATGCCTCAGACGATCCTAATGTGTAGCCATATTTGAAAAGGCTGCTCTAAATCAGTGGTTCTCATTTAACCAGAGGGCTTGTCAAACTCAGATTGCTGGGTTCTACCCCCAGAATTTCTGATTCAGTGGCTCTGGGGCAACTAGCACGTTTGCATTTCTAACGTGTGCCCAGATGACGCTGGTGTTGGCTGGTCACGGTCAACACTGAAAATCACTGCTTTAAATGAAAGCAATGAAAAGGAATGTTTGCTGGAAAAGAATAGTGGTTCTTATTTCTGTATAAAATCTGTCCATTCTGCATTTTGAAGAATGAGAAAGGGGAGATCAGGCTGGAGATGTCACTGCAATATTCACTGTATAAGACCTACATTCTTGGAACGGTATGTGCCTGTCTTTAGAGTGCCCTTGTACCACCAGGGAAAACACGTTGCTTTGCAGGATTTCTCCCTCTTTCTTTTTTCCTTCTGTATCTCTTTTTCTTTCTCTTTTTTTCCTTTCTCTTTCTGTCTTTCTCTTTCTCTCTTTTTTTCTTTCTTGGAAAGGCTTGAGATGAGGACTTTGTAAAAATACTAAAGAGCATTTAAAGGAATCAGGTGCATTCAAATTGCTTTTAATTTTACAGAAAACTTGAGATGTGAAAGTATTTTTTTGCAAAAAATCTTTTTAAAAAATGATTTTATTTGTTTATTTGAGAGCGAAAGAGGGTGGGGAGGGGCCGGGGGGGGGGAGAGGGGGAGAGAGAGAGAGAGAGAGAGAGAGAGAGAGAGAGAGAGAGAACATCTGCTTCCTGCTGAACAGGAAGCCAGATGCAGGGCTCAATCCCAGGACTTGGAGATCATGACTTGAGCTGAAGGCAGATGCTTAACCGACTGAGCCACGCAGGCACCCCCCCTTTTTTTTCTTTTGTAAAAAATAATCATAAATAATATAGGTTTTTCTGATGGAACAGCTTTGTAGCCATATAGGAAAAACTTGTAGCTAATAGCCCAAAGAACCCTTCCAGAAGAAATACTAGTGAGTTGAAAGTAATAAAAACAGAACACAAATAATTAAATATATATATGAACTCTCTATATTGATGTTAGCAAACAGGACCACACCCAATTACCTTAATCATTTATGAAGCAATTTCATACCACCCCCAAAAAGTTTCTCCTGCCTTATTTTATTTTATTTTTTTTCTATTTTATTTTTTTAAAGATTTATTTATTTGAGAGAGAGAGTGTGTGCGAACAGGGGAAGGGGCAGAGGGAGAGAGAATCCTCAAGCAGACTCCCCGCTGAGCACAGAGCCCAACGTGGGGCTCCATCCCATAACCTGAGCCAAAACCAAGAGTCAGACGCTTAACCGACGGAGCCACCCAGGCGCACCAGCCCATTGCCTATTATAGAATGGATGCTCAAATGGTTATATTTCATTTTAAATACCCTTTCAGAAGCTGTGTTCTCAACTGAGGGAATAATCTCACTGACCATGCCTATTTAGCATTGTTCTATTTATACATATCATTTAATGAGCAAAATTTTCCCAGCTGGCTGTGGAATTCCAGGAAGCAAGTCAAGACAGGAAGAGCACTCACCACTGGGGAACTACAGCTTCAGGGGGAGTCTGACACCAACACAGATGTTTTAGGAAGGACGTGGTGAAGTCAGTCGGGCAGTGTCTGCAGAAGTAAGATGGTGAGCTGTGGCCAGGAGCATGGTCCCTCTGGATAAATGCATTTTGAGTCTCCTCCTCTGAGAAGCCAATAGCTCTTGAATATGCTGTTTTCCCATTCATTTAAAAATTCCCTCATAAGATTCTTTCATCTTTGCACTTGACTTTGCCCACTTACACAGTCCAAGAAGACTTTAAAGCTCCTTGCTATAGTTATGCTGTTATGACTAAGGGTTTATAAATGATGCAGAATTTATAGAAGGCAGACTTTTTTAAGAAGGGGGAAGTAGCATGGGGCCGGAGGAGCCTATGCTTTGGGGTGGTCTCTTACCAGCTCTGCGGCTCTGGCAAGGTAATGAACTTCCAGTTTCCAAATGTGAAGGTAGCGTGTTCTCACCAAGGCTGCTGTGGCTTCTCGATGGGCAAATAGAGCTGTGTCTGCTACAGAGGGCAGTAAATGGTTCCTGCATTTCCCAGTTCCTCTTGGGGGTTATTTCACTGAGCAAATATTCCCTGAGTGTCTTCTCTGTGGTATGTTCCATCAATACACAGGTGGGAAAGAGTTCCTCCTTCAGGAGGACTTCATAGTCTGAGGAGAAGGAGAAACAGATACTTAAAGAACAATATGGTAGACTGATCAAATAATACATTATATGTTAAAAAAGAAAAGAAAAGAATATGGTTAGGGCTACACTGGAGGGCATGTGGGGGTAAGGGGCTCTCTGAGGGAATTCCTTGCAGGCGATGGCGGGGCGGGGTGGAGGGCCCACCTTGTGTGTGTGTGTGTGTGTGTGTGTGTGTGTGTGTGTGTGTGTGTGTGTGTGTGTGTGTGTTTCCTTTTTCCCTGGGGAATACAGCTTTGCGCTCTCTTCTGTCTAAAGGTTGTTGTTTCTTACATTTTTGTCTGCTTTTTCGTTTGCAGTTGGGTGGGTAATTCTGAACTTATTTCCTCATGGCCAAGGTGGATGTTCAAAAGCATTTTTTAATAAATCATGAAAAAGTTTTCAAGGGACCGACATTTTTTTCCTGTTATTTTTCTCCCAAATATATAAACTTGGGGAATTCTAGATCTCAGAGGATATAAGGCTTGCACAGATGACTCCATTTGCTCAAAGTGACTAAGTGGTTTGCTATCGACCAGTACTAGGTCCCTGGACTTCTAATGCAGGATTCATAGACTATAGCACACTTCTTAGGGCACAGGTGTTACAAATTTTCCCTTCTGATAACATCTCTTTGTAGAACATTATACTCTTGTAATTATTTAATTAAAATTCCATTATGATTTTATGAAATGAAATACTTAAATATTCCCATAACACTCTCTTCCTAATAGATTTTTTTTTAAAGATTTTATTTAATTATTTGACAGAGAGATAGAGAGCACAAGTAGGCAGAGCGGCAGGCAGAGGGAGAGGGAGAAGCAGGCTTCCTGCTGAGCAGGGAGCCCGATATGGGGCTCAATCCCAGGACCCTGGGATCATGACCTGAGCCGAAAGCAGCCGCTTTACCAACTGAGCCACCCAGGTGCCCCATTTTCCTGATAGATTTTAATTTTCATAAAGTCAAGCATCTACATTGGGTTTTCAGTGATGCCTGCCACCATTCCATATTTTTATTCACACAAGGTATGTTGAAAGGACAACCTTCAAAATGCTTTTCCTAAATTCAAGAGACTCTATAGTATTCTTCTACTGATTGAAAAATTTATTGTAATGTTGGTGAAGTCAGAGTTAATAGGGAAAAAAATAAGGCTCAAAGGTTCGATTCCACAACTATTTATTGAGCACCTACCGTGTTCTATATGTTATCTCTGCTTTTGAGATATATTTGTGATTGTCAACAACAAAACAGCAATGAACTACAGAGATCCCTGCCCCAGGGTATGTGTGCACACAGAAGTAAACAGTAAAGATAATAAGTTACATGGCATAGATGATAAAGCCACCTATTATTTCGAGGGCAAAAATGACAGTGGTAAGCTATAGAAGAGAAAAAGCAAAGATCAGTGCAGGGAGGATGGGAAGGGCTGGGGCGGTGGGCACGTTACAACTTTAAATTGGGTGTCAGAGTAAGTAGGCTTCGCTGAGAAAGTTATCTTTAAGCAAAAGCATGAAGGAGTTGAGGGAATTAGCCAGGCCGATATCAGAACAGGGTGTTCCAGAAGGATCAAGCTGGGCTTTGTTGAGAGTATGTCTGGAGTGTTCTAGGAAGAGCTGAGAAGTCAGTGGGTCTGGAGAGGCAGTAGGAGAGAAAGAAAAAAAGATCAGGGTAGGGAGCAAGACAAAGAGACCATATAAGACCTTGTAAACTGAAAATAAACACATAAATTTAACCTCTGATGACATGGTTTTCAACATTAAGTAAACCAACACCATTTTCTACTTACAATTTTCTATAACAGTTATTATAGTTTCACATTACAAGTCAACAGTCTTTAGAAAAATTAAAACAGGTTTCTGGATAATGTAGGGAAGATCATGGGCCTTCTTATTAAAGATAGAAGCCTAACCCCATGATGACAAGGTTCAGAATAAATATTGATTTAAAATAAATTTTGCAGAAACTGTCATCCAAATACTTTACTTTAGCTTTATTTCTTCCCGAATTAAACAAGTGTTAATGGCTAGACTAGTGTTTGTAGTATCAAAAGCATGTGTATTACTGGCCTCTTTTCTTAAAAATTAAGTGCTATTTGATATATAAATTTAAAATAAAAATTTCAAAATGACTGCATTAAAGATTTTAGGGCTTATAGTAACTTATTTTTATATCCCCTGACGTGTCATCAGATATCAAGAAGAATGCTGAAAAAGAAGGTGAAAGAAATTCCAAAAATGCCAAAAAATAAAAACCACCATACCTGGCATAAATAAGACTAAATATGTCCCTCTGACTAAAAAGTACACAGAATACATATCCCTTTTAAAAGCCAAATATTTGACCTTCCAGTAATGTCACAATCTCAGCTTATATGAATGAGCTATTTAAAAAAATTTTTTTGTAATACTTTGATTCTCAAAAAGAGAAACATCTGAAGAAATATGGCAAAATGTTAATATCTATTTAAAAAAACTTGGCAGTGTGTAGTTGAGAATTTATTATATTATTTTCTGTAGTTATCTATACTTTTGAAATATTTCCTAATTTATTTTCTTAGTGAATAGTAGTTGGGGAAATGGAGGAAGTGAGCCTAGAATATTGGATTAGAGAATTCTTACCCTGGCTGAGCTCATCCAGACTTCTAAAAATAATTTAAATATTGATGACAACAACATTTTTCTTTCCAACTCTAACTTCTCCTGTGAGAGGTACACTCTTACGAACACACAATGATCTATCCTACATAGCCACATGGGTACCCAATGGGCACCCCAAACTTAGCCACATAAGTTTCTGATTCCCCCTTCTGCCTGTTCCTTTTGAATGGGCTATCTTATAAATACTTATATAGATGAGCTCAAAAGACTGTAATCATTGATATTCAAAGCAAAAATGGAAATCAAAATGAGAAGAGCAAGTAGGAGCTAAAGCCCATGGTGGTTGGGGACCGAGTTTCTAATGGCCAAATAGTGACACAGGTATACACAAAGTGAAAAAGCAAGGGCTGAGTGCCCTGCATGAGCCTCGCAGTCTCAACATGCTGTCTTGGCTTAATGGATCAGCATAACAGTGTCCACTCTCCCTGAGCAGTGCTGGAAAGTAGATACTTGACCACAGTTTGGGATGAGGGAAGAAGTCAGCCATGAGAAATCTGGTTCCCTTGAAGATGTAAACATGAAACTTTTCTCATAACTCTAGGTACGGGAGACACTCATAGAATAATCAATCACTGCTGAAGACAAATGCAAATAAAAAACAATCTAGGGAGGAAATCAATCAATGTCACAAACATGAGTGTTAACTCTATAATTAGAAATATTAGAACTATTTTTTTTAATTTAGGATGTTTTTTGTTTTTTGTTTTTTAAGTAATTCTACACCCAATGTGGGGTTGGAACTCACAATCCCAAGATCAAGAGTCATATGCTCTACTGACATAGCCAGGCAGGCGCCCCTAGAACTAATTGAAATTGACAATATATATGTTTAAAATGATAAAAAAGAAATAGATTTCAAGTGAAACAAAAGATGAAAAAGGAACATGAGAAATTAGAAAATAGTTATTGTTCTGGAAATGAAAAATAGAATCACTAAAATTAAATGCTCAAGAGATGAGCTAACAGTGAACTAGATACAGCTGCTTGTTGCATATATCTGAAGAAACTATCCTAACTACACCATGAGAGGTAGTGATGGAATATACGAGCAGATCCAGGTCATAGAGATGAGAATGTACGTGTGACTGTGGGGATGGGTATGGAGGCACCTAGCAGATCTTCAGTTGTCCCCATGTTAGTTTCCTGTGGCTGTTGTGACAAAGTACCATGGTTTCATTGGTCTGTTTGTTCATCATTGCATCAATATCCCAGTGTAGCTTAGTAATAAATCTTGTTACCTGGTAGTGTAGAAACTCCTGACTTTGTTCTTCAAATTTGCTTTGGCCATTCCATGTTCTTTCCATCTCCATGTAAAATTTAGAATCAGCTTATCGTTTCCACGAAACGTACCTGCTGGATAATTGGGATTACATTGAATATATAAACAGATTTGGGAGAATTCACTTTATAGTTTGGGTCTTCCAATTCATAAGCATGTTATTTTCCTCATTTATTTAGTCATTCTCTAAAGCTTCTTAGCAATGTTTTAAAGTTCTCGGTACATCCATGTAGTACATCTTTCAATAGCTTGATGTCCTATGTACTTGATATTTTTTGGTGCTACTGTGTATGGTATTGATTTTTATTTTATTCTCCAACTATTTTTTATTGTTATTGTTAATAGGTAGAAACATCATTCTGAGCTTCTAACCAGCAACTTTGCTAAATTCTCTTTTTAGTTTTGATAGTTTGGGTGGTTTTAGTGTTTCTGTGTATGCAATCATGTCATCTGTGAGTAATGACAGGACTACTTCTTTCTAATCATTACACTGTTTTTGTATTTATTTTTTGTTTATTGCATTGGCTAGGATCTCATATATATATATGTGCATGAGCACACACACACATATGTTTAGGAGTGGTTATGGTGGCTGTCCATGTGTTGTTTCCGATCTCAGGAAGAAAACTTTCAATAATTTTCCATTACATGTGATGTTAGCAGTAGGTTTTTCACAGGTAACTTTTTTTAGAAGGCTATTTCCTCTAGACTTCATTTGCTGAAAATTATTTTTTAATCATGAAAGGATGTTCAATTTGATCAAATGCATTTTCTGCATATAATTCCTCTCATTTATTCTATCAACTTGGTGGAAATAAAGTTTTAAAGGACAATATTGAGACAATTGAGGAAACTCGAATATGTTTTTGTATTAAAAAACAAATCAAATTTCTTCATTATCATAATAGAATTCTGTTTATGTAGAAAAATGTCCTAGTTTTTAGGAGATAGATGCTGAATTTTTTATATCTAAAACTTATTTTTAAATGATTCTGCAAAAAAAATCTGTCTTTCTGTTAAGATACATAAAAACAAATTGTATCTATCTATACAAATGTGGTAAAATGTTAACAGTGAATTTAGGTGAAGGGTATAAGGGATATTCTTTTAATTTTACTATAGGTTTGAAATTTTTCAAAATAAAAAATTTGAGGATAAACAAGGAAGATACAAATATTACAGTAGAGTTGATTTAATAATTGAACTTTTAAAAAAATATTTATTTTAGAGAAAGATGGTGAGGGAGGGCAGACGGAGAGAGAGAGAATCTCAAGCAGACTCCATGCTCAGCATGGAGCTGGACACGGGGCTCAGTCCCACAACCCTGAGATTACAACCTGAGCTGAAATCAAGAGTCAAGATGCTGAACTGACAGAGCCACCCATGCTTCCCTAATATTGAAATTTTTACCTAAGTGACTGTACTTTCTTTCCTAATTAATGTAACATTTACAAAACCATTCATACGGGGGCACCTGGGTAGCTCAGTCGTTAAGCGTCTGCCTTCAGCTCAGGTCATGGTCCCAGGGTCCTGGGATCGAGCCCCACATCGGGCTCCCTGCTCCACGGGAAGCCTGCTTCTCCCTCTCCCACTCCCCCTGTTTGTGTTCCCTCTCTCGCTGTGTCTGTCTCTGTCAAACAAATACAATCTTTGGAAAAAAAAACAACAACAACAAAAAATTCATACGTTAAACTGGAGAAAATCTTAATAAATGTCAAAACTAAATTTTTTTAAAGATTTATTTTTTTTAAAGTAATCTCTACACCCAACATGGGGCTCAAATTTACAACCCTGAGATCAAGAGTCACATGATCTACTGATTGAGTCAGCCAGGCGCCCCTGTCAAAACTAAACAGACCTCTTTCTCTTACTATATGAGATGAACTATAAGTAAAAATCAATCACAGATGTTTAAAAATCTAATCATTTTTAGATTAAAGTTTAAGTAAAGACTTTAATATTTAGAAGTTTAATTATTTGAAAGTCATATCATATTTAGATATGAAAAGCAATCATATCAAAACATACCAATTCTGGACAAAGGAGTCATCAGAGAAAAATTCACATCTTACATGTTTTATTTTATTGTTAAATAAGAAAGAGTAATGAACTAAGCAAAAATATTCTAGGAAGATAAAATATCCTTTTTGCTTTTACAACTGTTTTTTTTAATTGTGTTATGTTAGTCACCATACAATACATCATTAGTTCTTGATGTAGTGATCCACGATTCATTGTTTTCGTATAACACCCAGTGCTCCATGCAGTACGTGCCCTCCTTAATACCCATCACTGGGCTAACCCATCCCCCCACCCCCCTCCCCTCTAGAACCCTCAGTTTGTTTCTCAGAGTCCATAGTCTCTCATGGTTCATCTCTCCCTCCGATTCCCCCCTTCATTTTTCCCTTCCTTCTCCTAATGTCCTCCATGCTCTTCCTTACGTTCCACAAATAAGTGAAACCATATGATAATTGACTTTCTCTGCTTGACTTATTTCACTTAGCATCATCTCCTCCAGTCCCATCCATGTTGTTGTAAAAGCTGGGTATTCATCCTTTCTGATGGCTGAGTAATATTCCATCGTATATATGGACCACATCTTCTTTATCCATTCATCTGTTGAAGGGCATCTCGGCTCTTTCCACACTTTGGCTATGGCGGACATTGCTGCTATGAACATTGGGGTGCATATGGCCCTTCTTTTCACTACATCTGTGTCTTTGGGGTAAATACCCAGGAGTGCAATTGCTGGGTCATAGGGTAGCTCTCTTTTTAATTTTTTGAGGCACCTCCACACTGTTTTCCAAAGTGGCTGTACCAACTTGCATTCCCACCAACAGTGTAAGAGGGTTCCCCTTTCTCCACAACCTCTCCAACATTTGTTGTTTCTTTCCCTGTCCATTTTTGCCATTCTAACTGGTGTAAGGTGGTATCTCAGTGTGGTTTTGATTTGAATTTCCCTGATGGCTAATGATGATGAACATTTTTTCATGTGTCTGTTAGCCATTTGTATGTCTTCTTTGGAGAAGTGTCTGTTCATGTCTTCTGCCCATTATTTTTTTTTTAAAGATTTTATTTATTCATTTGACAGAGGGAGAGAGAGGGAGAAGCAGGATCCTCACTGAGCAGGGAGTCTGATGTGGAGCTCAGTCCCAGGACCCTGGGATCATGACCTTAACCAACTGAGCCACCTAGGTACTTCTGCCCATTTTTTGACTTAATTATTTGTTTTTTAGGTGTTGAGTTTGAGAAGTTCTTTATAGATCTTGGAAATCAGTAGTGTCATTTGCAAATATCTTCTCCCATTCTGTGGGTTGCCTCTTTGTTTGTTGACTGTTTCCTTTGCTGTGCAGAAGCTTTTTATCTTGATGAAGTCCCAAAAGTTCATTTTTGCTTTTGCTTCACTAGCCTTTGGAGAAGTATCTTGAAAGAAGTTGCTGTGGCCAATGTCGAAAAGGTTACTGCCTATGTTCTCCTCTAGGATTTTGATGGATTCCTGTCTCACATTGAGGTCTTTCATCCATTGAGTTTATCTTTGTGTATGGTGTTAGAGAATGGTTGAGTTTCATTCTTCTGTATGTAGCTGTCCAATTTTCCCAGCACCATTTATTGAAGAGACTTTTTCCATTGCATGTTTTTTCCTGCTTTGTCGAAGATTATTTGACCATAGAGTTGAGGGTCCATATCTGGGCTCTCTATTCTGTTCCATTGGTCTATATGTCTGTTTTTGTGCCAGTACCATGCTGTCTTGGTGATCACTGCTTTGTAATATAGCTTGAAATCGGGCAACGTGATGCCCCTAGCTTTGTTTTCTTTTTCAACATTTCCTTGGCGATTTGGGGTCTTTTCTGATTCCAAACAAATTTTAGGATTGTTTGTTCCAGCACTTTGAAAAATGTCATTGGAATTTTGATTGGGATGGCATTGAAGGTAAGATTGCTCTGGGTAGCATAGACATTTTAACAATATTTATTCTTCCAATCCATGAGCATGGAATGTTTTTCCATCTTTCTGTGACTTCTTCAATTGCTTTCACGAGTGTTCTGTAGTTCCTAGAGTATAGATCCTTTACCTCTTTGGTTAGGTTTATTCCGAGGTATCTTATGGTTTCTGGTGCTATTGTAAATGGAATCGGTTCTCTAATTTCTCTTTCTACAGTTGCATTGTTAGTGTATAAGAAATCAACTGATTTCCGTGCATTGATTTTGTATCCTGCCACATTGCTGAATTGCTGTATGAGTTCTAGTATTTTGGGGGTGGAGTCTTTTGGGTTTTCCACATAAAGTATCAAGTCATCTGCAAAAAGAGTTTGACTTCTTTGCCAATTTGAATACCTTTTATTTCTTTTTGTTGTCTGATTGCTGTTGCCAGGACTTCTAGTACTATGTTGAACAATAGTGGCGAGAGTGGGCATCCTTGTCGTGTTCCTGATCTTAAGGAAAAGGCTCTCACCTTTTCCCCATTGAGGATGATATTTGCTGTGGGTTTTTCATAGGTGGATTTTATGAACCTGAGGAATGTTCCCTCTATCCCTATACTCTGAAGAGTTTTAATCAGGAAAGGGTGCTGTATTTTGTCAAATGCTTTTTCTGCATCAATTGAGAGGACCATATGGTTCTTCTCTCTCCTCTTATTAATGTGTTCTATCACATTGATTGATTTGCGCATGTTGAACCACTCTTGCATCCCGGGGATAAATCCCACTTGGTCGTGGTCGATGATCCTTTTAATGTATTGTTGGATCCTATTAGCTAGGATTTTGTTGACAATTTTGGAATCCATATTCATCAGGGATATCGATCTGAAATTCTCCTTTTTGATGGGGTCTTTGCCTGGTTTGGGGATTAAGGTAATGCTGGCCTCATAGAATGAGTCTGGAAGTTTTCCTTCTGTTTTTATTTTTTGAAACAGCTTCAGGAGAATAGGTATTATTTCTTCTTTGAATGTTTGGTAGAATTGCCCAGGGAATCCATCAGGCCCTGGACTCTTGTTTTTGGGACGTTTTTGGTCACTGCTTCAATCTCGTTACTGGTTATTGGCCTATTCAGGTTGTCAATTTCTTCCTGTTTCAGTCTTGGCAGTTTCTAGGTTTCTAGGAAGGCATCCATTTCTTCTGGGTAGCTCAGTTTATTGGCATATAGTTGTTGATAATAATTTCTAATAATAATTGTTTCTTTTTCCTTGGTGTTAGTCATGATCTCTCCCCTTTCATTCATAATTTTATCAATTTGGGTCTTTTCTCTTTTCTTTTGGATAAGTCTGGCTAGTGGTTTATCGATCTTATTTGCTCTTGCAACTTTTAATTGCTGTTTTCCTAATTATTTCCATTCTGTGTGCTATTTATGCTACAATATATCCTCTAATAATAAACATCATGTTTTTCAAATTTTTACTGTTATGAACAATACAGAGCAAGAATAATAAGAAAGTTAATTAGAAAAAGGCCAAAGTATAGGAAATATTTTCTGACATTATATGTGAAGTTTAACATTGGAGGATGTATGAATATAATAGAATTGTCTCTTTGGCCCACCAAAACCACTGATAATGGGGAAAGAAGAAAAGCATGACAAAGACGATTATTTTATTTTATTATTTATTTATTAGATTTTATTTTAGTTATTTGACAGAGAGAGAGCATAAGCAGGGGAGTGGCAGGCAGAGGGAGAGGGAGAAGCAGGCTCCCTGCTGAGCAAGGAGCTGGATGGGGGCCGCGATATCAGGACCCCGGGATCAGGACCAGAGCTGAAGGCAGACGCTTAAGTGACTGAGCCACCCAGGTGCCTCAAAGACAATCATTTTAGACTGAGTGTTTGTCTTAATAAAATTGTCCTGTTGATTACCTTTTGAGCAGATTGTTTTCTGATAGTTTGGGTTAGGATAAAGAGTATGCTACCAAAACAAAAGCAGATTACTGAAGAGTATGTGTATTAGTCTTCATAATTTGGATCACAATTTTAAGAGTGGCTGTTGTCATTTTCACAGATTTATTGAGGTATAATTAACATCCAGTAAACTATGCACATAAAATAGTACAATTTGATAGGTTTTGACATATGTATATACCCCTGTAACCAACTCCACAATTTCTTTATGACCCCTTGTAAGTCTCTCTTTCCTGCCTTTCCCTGCCCTCCCCTCCTTCTCCAGGCAAACAGTAGTTCTCTGCTTTGTCACTGTAGATTTTCAGTGTTTTAAAAAGATTTTATTCATTTATTTGAGAGAGAAAGAATGAGACAGAGAGAGAACATGAGAGGGAAGAGGGTCAGAGGGAGAAGCAGACTCCCCGCTGAGCAGGGAGCCTGATGCGGGACTTGATTCGGGGTACTCTAGGATCGTGTCCTGAGCCGAAGGCAGTCACTTAACCAACTGAGCCACCCAGGCGCCCTAGATTTTCATTTTGTAGAATTTTATACAAATGGAATCCTATAGTATATACTCTTTTTACTACCTGGCTTTTGTTTTATTAAGTGTAACTATTCCAAGATTAATCCATATTGTTGCTTGCAACAGTTGTTCATTTCTTTTTATGGTTGAACATACTCCATTGTGTGGATGTGCCATAGTATATCTATTCACCTGTTGAGAGACATTTGGATTGCTTCCAGTTTTGGCTTATTATAAATAATATTGCTGTGAACATCTGTATACTATTTATTGTATGGTGATACATTTCTTTCTTCTTTGGTAAATACTTAGGAGTGGAATGGCTGTGTTATATGGAATGTATATATTCAACTTTTTAGGAAACCACCCAACTGTTTTCAGGTGGTTTACCATATTGGCATTCGTACCACCAGAGTATGAGACATCCGGTTGCTCTACATTCTCACCAACACTTGGTAGGGTCAGTCTAGTCATCCTAATAGGTGTGTAATGGTGTTTTACTGTAGTTTTAATTAGCATTTCCCTGGCGACTAATGAGGTTGAATATCTGTTCATGTGCTTATTTACCGTTCACTTATCTTGCACCATATTTTATTGGGTTATGTACCTTCTTATTATTGAGTTGTAAGAATTCTCCGTATGTTGTTGGTACAAATCTTTTTGCAGATATATAATTCACAAATGTTTGATTCCAGTCTGTGGCTTATTTTTTCACTCACTTCATATTCAGTGAAAGAACAAAACTTCTTACTTAATTTCAAGATAGTCACATTTATCACTTTTTTGGTTTAGGAGTCATGCTTCTAGAAGTCTTATCTAAGATTTAACACTCAGGTCTATGATTCATTTTGAGTTCTGTCTGTCTCTGTGTCTCTCTTTTTGTATATGGGTATTCATTTGTTCCGGCACCATTTGTTGAAAAGGTTATCCTTTCTCCCTTGAAATGCCTTTATACTTTGTTAAACATGCATTGATTGTATATATGTAGGTCTACTTTTGGACTCTCTATTCTGTCTCATTGTCGAATTTGTCTTTACCACACTGTCTCAATTAATATAGCTTTATGTTTACTCTTGAAATCAGATAATGTAGGTCTTCCAGCTTTGCCATTCGCAAAGCTTTTTTGGTTATGCTATGTCCTATGCATTTCTCTTTGAATTAGAATCATCCTATCAAAATCTACAAAAATATTTTATAGATTTCTTTGATCAGTTTGGGAGAGAGGGGACATGTTACCAATATCCAGTCTTGTAACCTATTCATTAATGTGCTCTCTCTTTCCATTTATTTCCATTTATTTAGGTTTTCTTCAATTTCTCTCTGTGGTCCTCTGAGTTTCCAGTGTACGAATGTTACACATCATTTGTCGGATTTATTTCTCAGCATTTCACATATTTAGAACTATTGTAAATAATGCCCTTTTTCCAGAAAATATAGTTTACTGACTCACTTTTTTTTTGGGTAAATGCTTTTTTTAAGTTTAAATTTCTGATTGCTGTTAGTGTATAGAATACAGTTGATTTTTGTATATTGATTTTGTATCCTGGTATGTTGCTATATTCATTGAATAAGATTTTTAAAAAAATCTAAGATGACAACCTCTGTCTTAAAAAAAATATTTTCCCCCTGTGGTAAGAATACTTAACGTGAGATCTGTTCTCTAAAACTTTCAAGTACATAATGCAGTATTGTTAGCTGGAGGCTCAATGCTGTACAGCAGATGTCTAGACTTACTCATCTTTCAGAAGATGGGAAATTGCTGTACAATAAATCTTTTAATTTGCATGCTTAGAATATTTGTTTAATATAATTGTTCACATTGTTGGATTAAAATCTACCATCTTGCCTGGAAGAGAGGAAGAGAAGACAGGTGGGGAAGACACTGAGCTTCACTTAGCTCTTTCTTTCTATCACCTCTACAGAACAAAACCCTCAATCTGCTGAAGAAAGAGCAACACATCTTGTCACCCTCAGGACCAGGTGAGGAGTTGATGCACGGGGGAGTGGGAGGAAAGAAAAAACACTCTATTCCTGTGGGAGGAACAGGGATATGTCCTGGATACAAACTATTCCAGATCTATCACTAAGGGAAGAGCAGAATCACTGAGAGGACCCCACCCCAGTTCAGGGACGTAGAACTCAGAACTCGCCCCTACCCTCCAACAGGAGGAGAGGATAGAAACCCTGAGAGCTATAGATGTTGGAGAATGCATCCCCCCTTGCAGGCTCTTCTCCACAAACCCTCCCAGGTGATGATGAGCAAGGCAGGAACAGGAAGAGCTAGTGGAGGAAGCCTCCTTGTGGTATTGCTCTGTCCCTGGTTTCCCTGTGAGTTCCATACACGGCTGCCATCCTACAGTCAGGCTTGAGTAATTTGTTCAGAATTTCACCAGTCAGAATGGCTAGTATCAAAAAGACAAGAAATCACCAGTGTTGGTGAGGACGTGGAGGAGAAGGAATCTTTGTACATGGTTGGTGAGAAAGCAAATTAATGCAGCTGCTGTGGAAAACAAAACAAAAACAAATAAACAAAACAACAGAAACAGACTCATAAATACAGACAACAAACTGGTGGTTGCCAGAGGGGAGGGAGAGGAGGCAGAGGCAAAGTAGGCAAAAGGGGATGAAGAGGTATAAATTTCCAGTTGTAAGATAAATCCTAGGGATGGAAAGTACAGCAGAGGGAGTAGAGTCAATAATAATATTGTAACATCTTTGTATGGCAACAGATGGTTCCTCCACTCGTCATAGTGAGCATTTTGTAATGTATGCGATTGTCAAATTGCTCGTACACACCTGAAATGAATATAAGATCGTATGTCAACTATTATTCAACTAAAATCACCTCAGTTAAATTAATTTTTCAGTTAATTTACTGCAATTAAAAGTAAAAATGAAAAAAGTTACCTTATGGATCAGAGATGACAAAAAAGAGAAGAATTTCAGCTGAATTCTTCCTACCAGCTTGACTGGTTTCCAATATCTGCCTGAGGTACACAGCTGTGCTCACATCCTGTTTTTCATTGGAAACACCTGTCTTTCTTTAGATTTGGGTGAACTGGTTGTCCTGTGAGCGTGGCTTTTTGATGGATTTTAAACAGCTGTGATTATGCAAATTATGCAGCCTGCTTTTTTATAAGTGGGAGCAGACTTTCCAGCTTTTTACATCCTAATCAGAAGCCAGAAGTCAAAAAATGTCATTTGAATAAGTGTGTGAAATGATGCTAGGATAAGAGATATTTTTAAATTGTTCTTCATTACAAATTTTACTCACCACAGTTACAAATATATTAGAAAAAAATCACTTCTGTGGGAGACTAAATTCTTCAAACACCCAAACATGGGAATTGTTACAGAAAAACTCTTTTTTTTTTTTAAAGATTTTATTTATTTGACAGAGAGAGCACAAGCAGAGGGAGAGAGAGGGAGAAGCAGGCTCCCTGCTGAACAAGGAGCCCGATGTAGGACTCGATCCCAGGATCCTGGGATCATGACCCGGGCTGAAGGCAGCTGCTTAACCGACTGAGCCACCCAGGTGTCCCCAGAAAAGCTCTTTAAAACAATCATCACTGATTTTACAAAATTCTATGGCAATGATTGAAGCAGGATTTGTCATCGTGGCAGTATTTAGTGAAGGTGTAATCACCCACATGCAAATAAGTACCTGTGAGCAGTATCAGCTCAATTCATTAGTCTGACGAGGTGCTGCCTTCCTGCTAGACATGTGGGGGCTTAACAACTCTATTAGAATATTGCATAGTTAACTGTGTGCATATGGTAATTCTTCCTCTCTCTCTCTCTCTCTCTCTGTGTGTGTGTGTGTGTGTGTGTGTCCTTGTGCCTTTCTATAAAGGACACAAACTTGGAAACAGTTTAATCTAGAAGAGTTCAGTTCCCAGAGACGATGAGTAAGCAAAATTGACATAAAAGTAATAACCTCCCCTTCATATTTCATGATGCTATTGCTAGGCTCAAAAGAAATATATACTATAAATGGGAGTACTTCTAAAACTCTGAAACTCTATACAAATATAAGGTTTTAGGACAATGATGACTGCATAAATATAGTGGCTTTTTAGTGACAAAGTTAATTATTTCTTAGCGAAATTGTAAGAAAACTGAAACAGATATTAATGAATGAAATAATATGATGCCTTGGAGTTTCTTAGAAATAATTCTTGTGTGGGGATTTTGATGGGAGTATATGAGAAACAAGACAGACTATCAAATTGTTGAAGCTGGGCACTGGGTACATGGTGCTATGTTATGCTATTTTTTCTACTTTTGTATATATATTTGAAAGTTTCCACAATAAAATTTTAAAAAGGTTTAAAATAGAAATACTACTCTATTGACAACCTATGTACCAATTCCCGGTTTGAAGGAAAATATTAGGGATGCAGTGGAATTTCCCTTTGTGCCCTTCTCTGATTGCATTATACTCCCTTCCCATCAGGTGAACTGTTTTCCAGAATTAATTATTTATTACCCCCACTGATGCTTTCAAAATTCCATTACATAGGTGCGCATTTCTAAAATATAAAACAGAGGGGCACCTGGCTTCTGTTGGTAGAGCATGAGATTCTTGATCTCGGGTCATAAGTTTGAGCCCTACATTGGATATAGGGTTTACTTAAAAAAAAAAAAACAAAACTTTAAAAAAAATATACAACAGATTGTATGTTTTTAAACACTGTTTCTGTGGTAGTCTACCCCATACATATATATATTCTAACATACATACACACTATATATTATTGTCAGTTTTATATATTATATAGACAATGTTTATACACATATATATGCGATGTACTATATATTCATTAGTATGTACATATTATATATATGTATTCATTATATTATATTATGTTATATTATGTTATATTATGTTATATTATATATATTCATTTACATTATGTTTGTGGGATTCATCCATGTTGATACATGAAGCTTCAGTGCATTTATTTTCACTGTTGTATAGAATTTCATTGTAGGAATATATAATTACTTATCCATTGCATTGGGTTTTTTAAAAGATTTTATTTCTTTATTTCTTTATTCATTTATTTAGAGAGAGCAGGAGAGCGTTGAAGGGGGGGCAGAGGGAGAGAGGAAGTAGACTCCTAGCTGAACACAGAGCAAGGCTGTGGAGCTTGATCTCACGAACCTGAGATCATGACCTGAGCTGAAATCAAGAGTTGGTCCCTTCACTGAGCCACCCAGGCGCCCCTCCATTGCCTTGTTGATGAACATTTGGATTGTTTACAGTTATTTGTCACCAAAATAATGCTGAATGAAATTCATACACATATCTGTTTGGCATCATGTGCAAGAATTACTCTAGGGCTTGGCCCTAGGGGTCAAACTATTAGATTGTACGGTATGCCTATCTTAAACTTTACTGAATAATGACAGTGGCTTTCTGACTATGCATACCAATCTGCATTTTCCCACCAGCAATGGTTGGAATTTTCTATTTTTTCACCAACAAGTAGTAATTTTTTTTTTTTAGATTTTATTTACTTATTTCAGAGAGAGAGAGAGAGAGCAAGCATGAGCAGAGGGAGGGGCAGAGGGAAGCCGACTCTCCGCTGAGCAGGGAGCTTCGAGGGGCACTGGATCTCAGGACCCTGGGATCATGACCTTTAGGCAGAGGCTAAACCGACTGAGCCACCCAGGTGCCCCTCCACCAACAAATAGTATTACCAACATTTTCATTTTTGTCAAATTGATGGGTGTGAAATAATATCCTTTCTGGGGTGTGTTTTGTATTTCCCTGATTCCCAGTGACTTGGAGCATTTCCTCATATGCATTGGGCCATTGGGTTTCCTCTTCTGTAAATTACCTTTTCGCGTCTGTTACTCCTTTTCCTACTGTGTTGTTTGCTTTTTTTTTTTTT
>NW_027397073.1:15224014-15252701 GCF_003265705.2 Callorhinus ursinus | reverse complement strand
TTGATAAGATGTTGGTTGAAAAAGGGAAAAAGAAAAATTAAAAAAAATAGTTAAATAAACTAACTTTGAAAAACTAATGAATCATTGTAAAAAAAGCCATGAATTTTATGTGCATTATTCCCCTAGCGCTGGAGTTGTCCCATTCTCCTTGATCGGTAAACTTGGTCTTGGCTGGCTGTTCGTGCTGATCTTCTGGGGGAGGGGCCTGTTGCCGTGGTTCCCAAATGTCTTTGCCGGAGGCGGAATTGCCCCGCCCTTGTCGGTCCGGGCTAAGCAAGCTGCTCGGGTTTGCTCTCAGGAGCTTTTGTTCCCTGCAAGCTCTCAGTATAGCTTTGTAGGACCAGTTTGAAAATGGTGGCCTCCCAATCTCCACCCGGAGGAGTTGAGAATTTGTGGCCCCGCTCCTCAGTGCTCCCCCAGAGAAAAGCAGTCACTCCCGTCTCCCTGGTCTCCGGCTGCACTCCGTGCTCACCGGGCCTGTGACTAAGAGTTTCTATCTCTGGCACCTGACTTGGTGTGGAGTCTCCAAACCCAGCAGATTCCTGCGCCAGTCCTCCCCGGGGAGGAAGGGGAGTCTCCCCGGCCCTGCCACTTGTTGGGTCCCTGCTGGAGGAGCAGTGGCTCCACTGGGCCGCAGATCACATTTTATGGCAACCCCGAGCTGAGAGCCCGCGTCTTGGCTCTGTCTCTGCAGCCAGCTTCCCTGCTCCGGTACCTGGGAGCTCTGCTGCACTCAGGCACCCCCGGTCTTTATGTGACCCCGAGGGTCCTGAGACCACACTGTCCCGCGAGGTTTCCACCCCCCACTTAGCCACTGCAGCGACGTCCCTCAGCGGAGCCGACTTCTAAAAGGTCCGATTTTGTGCTCCGCTGCTCTATCACTTGCCAGAAGCGGCCGACGGAGGCCCCCTCCTCCGCCGTCTATCCTCCCGAATATCGCCTCGGATTCACTTCTCCGCACGTCCTACCTTCCAGTAAGTGGTCGCTTCTCTGTTCAGAGAGTTG
The DNA here is from genome assembly GCF_003265705.2 of Callorhinus ursinus. Taxonomy (NCBI): domain Eukaryota; kingdom Metazoa; phylum Chordata; class Mammalia; order Carnivora; family Otariidae; genus Callorhinus; species Callorhinus ursinus. The sequence continues at coordinate 15,251,696 of NW_027397073.1, read as the reverse complement.
TTGCTACTCTCCTCTTCGATCTCCTGTTGAGTTCGTAGGTGTTCAGAATGGTTTGATCCCCATTCAGCTGAATTCCTGAGACCAGACAAAATCCAGCTCTCCTACTCCTCCGCCATCTTGCTCCGCCTCCCAAAGTAACATAAATTTTAAAACTTATTTTTGGCTATCAGTTTTCCTATTTATCAATAGCAGGTAGTATACCTAGTATTTGTCCAGCACCAGATGACTCTAAAGAGATAGAATATGGAGTTCTGTCTTCAGTGGCATTCCGATTCAATTGAAGCGGAGGGTAACATTATTAACACTAAATAAGTGTGCAATCATGTGGGTATTTGTTTGCTTTGTTGAGAGAATGAGACATGCTATGGATAAAAAAAGGAGAGATACATAAAATTGACATATTCATGGTATCCGTCATAATATTGATGGGATTTGAGCATACTGATGGATGTGATAGGAGTAGACAGGGGAAAATGAACATATAGTGAGGTATAAACTAATGATAATAATGTACCTTGCCTCTTGGTATATAAATTAGGACACCTAACACCACAGAGCAGAATATTTGAGACAGAAACCCAAGTCTGGTTTAAGGTCATAAACTAGCACCTTTCACAGGCGGGGCACATAGTACCAACTAATTACATACTATACTAGTTGAATGCTTGAAATAATGCATTGTGGGGAGAAAAAAGACAACTTTTGTTAAATTTTGACTGCCAGGCCAAAAAACGTTAGATCTGGTGTTGAATGTGATGGGAAACCATTTTTTTTCTCAACCCAGGCTTACTAGTAGCTAACACTTTGCTCATACCCTAGGTTAGAAACATGGGAATATTTGGGTTTGTATCTTGATTTTTAATATCTAATCAAATTTTATCTTTTCCTACTTTGAAGTAAGTTTAAAATTTTTCTCTTTTCTACCTCCTTACTGCCAGTGCTTTAAATTAGACCAATATACATTCACAGCTGTGCCCCTGTTGAAGGTTCCTGGTGATCCTTCAAATCTGTTCTATACACACTTCCTAGGCTAAAATACTGCTGGTATAACTTCACTATTGCTCAGAAATATACAAAACCTGTACATTGCCCTTAAGGTACATTTCAGTCTTCTTGCTTTTAAAGTCTCTACTGTCTATTCCTTATTTTCCACTAGTTTTCCACATTTCTCTGTACAACTTCTCCTCTCCGTCATTATGAGCATCCCCATTGTCCCCAGCTCATATCCAAGTTTATTCTACACGAAGTTAATTTATTCACCTTAATTTCCCAGCCTAGAATGCTGTTCTTCTTTTCTTCCTGTTAGTTAGACTTAGCTCATCATTTATTAATTTTTTCAACTGGTGCTGCTTCAATCCCAATAAAAAAAAAAAAGGCTCCTGAATGCCTTTATCCCATTTCCCTAACTCCCTGATCTAATTAATAGGCAAACTTAAATGTAAGGGATATACTTTTTCTCCATGTCCTTGTACGATCATAGACAGAAAGGTACAAATAGTGAGTGGGTGAGCAGACCTGAGTTCATTGCAGGAGCTTAATATATGTTGATTTATGACTGAGCGGAGAGGGAGAGACAAGTATGTCAGCCCCATAGAGCTGAGAAAGGGGGGACTCGCACCCACTGTTAGGCAGTGGAGTTCAAGTTCTGTAATAATGACTACTCCAATTTACTGCTTGAATAGGAAATTCCAATTTAAATATTTATTATATTCTTTAGAACGATGCCGTAATTGTCTTGTATCTTCCACTACAGTAATTTCCCCCACTAACCCTAAACTTGCCTTTACCTGCTCCCCCCTCCCTGATACCTGGAACAGCTTACTGTTATCCCTCATTTGATGTTACCTTTCCTTTATTCCTTTCATTGGTTTAAACTCCATAACTTTTATATTATCTCCCAAAGTTTCTCTATTTTTTTTCTTGATACTGAAGATCAGGTTAGCCTGGATAGTAAGATATCATCAAGAGAGTTTTAAAAAGTTCTGTAATTTTTTTGCCTTCAGCATTTTAACTCATTTTCATTGTTTGGGAAAGCAAACACTGTAATAGCCCAAAGTGAATCAAATGGCACCCTGTAATTTGCAGAGTCTAGGACTGACTCAGAGTTCTGATGAGTCATGCTGAATAACTCCGGGGGGCTTGCTGCTTTTGTCCCACCTCAGCCAACACTGCGGCCCATCAGTTCTCATAATGCTCCTGGTACAGGGTTCCTTAACTCAGCACCCTGTAAAAGCAGGTCATCCCTGGGGCAGCCTAACCTCAAAATTTCTCTTCTGCAGAGGAGACTAAAGGAGTTTTGGCTTGAGCCCACAGCCTACGTGCAGCTTCTTGATGCCTGCACTTTTCGTTATCAATTGGCTTTCAAAAGTCATCTGCTCACTCTTTTGGAACTAGCTGACTCACAGAAGCACTGGTCAGTGAATACTTAACCAAAGTGTCGGAATGGTGGTCTCCACCTATCCCTTAGCATCTCCACAAAGAGTATAAAATGGGTCTGCAACTGAGACCATGTACCATGTGTGATGCTAGTTCCCAGAGTCACATCTGCTCTTCTTTGTTGTACTGTTTAGGCAACTCTGGGTGCCTGGCTTATGAATGGGGAATGATGGATAAAGTATTCCTCATTTGCTTACATAAAGAAATAGGCATATTTGTCTTGATCTATTTTTTAAATATATGTATTCTCCTCTCCATAATTTTAAGACTTTCTTGGTCAAAGAAACAAGTAAACAGAAATATCGGCCCCCAAAGCAAACTAAATCCCAGTAACAATAATTTTAACATAAAAAATGGGGAGCATATTTATATAGTAAAATATTTCACAACCATTAATAATTATATTTTCAAAGATTTTTTTTAGATTTATTTAAACAAAAAAATATTTATTTACTTATTTTAGAGAGAGAGAGAGCACAAATGGGAGGGCAGAGGGAGAGGGAAAGAGAATCTCAAGCGGACTCTGCTGACCGTGGAGCCCAATGTGGGGCTCGATTGCACGACCCTGAGATCATGATCTAAGCCAAAACCAAGAGTCTGTGCCACCCAGGTGCCCCCTCCCTATTTTTTTAAAAATAATCTCTACGCCAAGCATGGGGCTTGAACTCATGACCCGAGATCAAGAGCCAGCCAGGCACCCCTGTATTTTCAAAAAGTTTTTGATGATGTTTGAAAATATTCATCTTAAGTAAAAAAAGCACTACCTCAATTTTATAAATTATGTTAAATCCAACTTTTTGTTCATACGCATGCATAGAAAAAATTATGAAAGGTATTCAGTGTTAATTCAAGGGTTAATTCTATGTAGTATAATAAATTTTTTCTTATACATTTCTTTCTTTTTCTAGAATATGTGTTATTTATATCAAATACTTGCTTTATCCTTCAGATATTAGATCCCCCATAGCTTCCCTGTTGAATGAAGATACCCCAAAACGATAAGAGCTCTGTTACTTTATTAGCTAACAAGGTGACAGAGCTTTCAGTCCAAAGAGCATGAAGACTCTTGATCATGGGGTCATGAGTTCGAGCCCCACACTGGGTGCAGAGATTACTTAAATAAATAAATAAACTTAAAAAAAAAAAAGGTGACAGAGCTTTGCAACCACATGGGGACAGTTAACATCAAAAATTGCGTTGCTAAAGTTCCACGTGTGAATCCTTGAATCAGTTTTGGGAACCAGTTTTATGTGTGTGACTTCATTAAACTTCTGACCAGATGGGGCTGAGTCCTGAGCGCATGGAGATGTTCAAAAGGAGGTTGGAGAAAAAAGAAACCCGAATTGTTCCATGATTTTGTTCAGGATTGCCTGTCTTGTTGAAAAAAATGGTATAAAACAATCTAACCATCCAATAAGGGGCTACTCTGAGACAAGAAAACATTTTTTTTCTTGACAGCAACATCCGGGTCTACACAGTCTGGGTACACAGTTAGTACCTTAAAGAGAGCAACTTAATTCAGGAGTCTGTTGTCTTGGCTGCACTTCAGTCTTAGAACCTATCCTTAATGAAAAAATTTTAGGAGTATTTTCTTCACATTTTCATTAGTGCTCTTATTTTTCTATATTATTTTAATGTTTCTCTTTCATAGTTGTCTTCTTTATTTATTTGAGAGAGAGAGAATGAGACAGAGGGACAGCATGAGGGGGGGAGGGTCAGAGGGAGAAGCAGACTCCCCGCTGAGCAGGGAGCCTGACGCGGGACTCGATGCCAGGACTCCAGGATCATGACCTGAGCTGAAGGCAGTCGCTTAACCAACTGAGCCACCCAGGCGCCCCTCATAGTTGTCTTTTACTGTCAGCTTCTTCAAATTCTTTTTGGAAGTTAAGAGGGATATAAGCAACAAACATATAAACATATGCTTAATATTACTTGCTTTGCTTCTTGTATAGAGGAATGCAATTTTTTTTTTAAGTTTTAATTTTAGTTTTCTCTACAGCCAACATGAGGCTCCAACTCACGACCCTGAGATCAAGAATTGCATGCTCTTCCTCTGAGCCAGCCAGGTGCCCTGAGGATGCATTTTTATTCTTTTAATTTTTTAATTTTTTAAAAAAAAAGATTTAATTAATTTATTTGACAGAGAGATAGAGAGCACAAGTAGGCAGAGTGGCAGGCAGAGGGAGAGGCAGAAGCAGGCTCTCCGCTGAGCAGGGAGCTGGACGTGGGGCTTGATCCCAGGACCCCAGGATCATGACTTGAGCCAAAGGCAGCCGCTTAACCGACTGAGCCACCCAGGTGCCCCTGAGGATGCATTTTTAAATAATGCAACCTATTTCATAAGAGTGCAATAAGTATAAATTATTATATTTTAATATTTTCCAATTAGGCTCTGGATATTCAATTTTTGCTTTAAAACATTATCACCATTTTTATTTCTTTTGATTTCTTTCTTTTAATTCACTGCATTTTATAATTTAAGGCATACATAAATTAGTTTCTCTAGATTGCCAAGGACATTTTGAACATTAATTTGCATTTTTATTGGTTGAATCAAAGCAGAAATGAAATTAGTACAAAATTCTGCTAATGAGTTCTTGATTTATAGAAATGAGGTATGCTATAAGAAACATAAATCATTAATTTAGAGTTTAATGTAGGGGAAACAAAGTTTAGAAAAATGTTGCAGCTTTTTTATTATTGAAATATATATACACTCATATAATTACATGGTATTATGTACTCTATTTGCTGAAATTTGTGACATCCTAACATATAATAAAGAGTGTTAATTTAGATATTTAGGTATACTTTAGTCATCTTGTGCTGCCATAACAAAATACCATATACTGGGCGGATTCAACAGTAGACATTTCTCACAGTTCTGGAGGCTGAGAAGTCTAAGATCAAGGTGCTGGCAGATTCAGTTCCTGTTGAGGACACTTCCTGGCTTGCAGATGGCTGCCTCTTGCTGTGTCCTAATATGGTAGAGAGAACAAGAGAGTGAGACAGCGAGAGCTGTGGTCCCTTCATCTTTTAAGGACATTAATCCCATCATGCAGCTCCGTTCTTGTGATCTCATCTAAACCTAATTACTTCCCAAAGGCCCTACCTACCATCGCATTGGGGTGTAGGCCTTCAACATAAGAGTTTTGGGAGGACCCAAACATTCAGTCCATAACAAGGTAACAATGCTCTAGAGTGGGGACTCTTACTCTTTTTTGACAAACATGTCTACCTATCACACATCTAAGTAAAAGGATCATTGTGTTTGTGGGAGTTAGACTGATGATAGTGAAGGGAGATTTTTATTTGATGTAAGTGGACACAGCCCTTTTCCTTTCAGAAACACCCTTGAAGAGAGAAGCGTCAGTAGATTTTAAGGTACGATTGACCATAATGAGCTTCAAGATCAAGGTGAAAGAAAGCTCCTTGATGCTCTCACTGAATTTACTATTGAGCAACCTGGCATTGTACTACTGAGAGACTCTCTCCCCATGGATGGGATAAGAAACGGTCTTATTTTTTAACCCTCTTGGAACATGGTCTTCTGTTATAGTCCAAAGCATCTTAAATGTTATATAAATACACAGACTACCTATCTACCTATTGATCTATCCCTCCATCTTTTAATAAATTAATTTTTTCTAAAGCCAGTATTCTAACCAACATAATATTTCAGGTTTTATCAACCTAACAATGGATTATGGACAGATTTCTGCATGAATAAGTTCACTGCTACCCCATTATTTAAATGGTTATATAATATTCTATTGAATAATATATATGTATGAATAATTTGTATGTATAATTAATCCCTAATTTTGGATATATAGCTCACATCACATTTTTTACTAATATAAGCAGGATGTAAAACAACATTCTGGCAGCTACCTCTCTGCATAAATACAAACTTATTTACTTTGCATCTATTTCAAGAGGTAGGAATGCTGAGGCGTATAATTATGACCTTAGAGCAAGGATTCTTCAAAGTATAATCTATATTCACTGTTTTCTCTTTTTATTTCCTCCCACTGTTTTCTATTTACAACCTTTTTATTTCCTGGCCCACTGAATCTTGATTTCTCTTTGCATTTATTCCACTGAAACTTTTCTTTCTAAGGCTAATTTAATGATCACTTTCCAGTTTTTATCCTACTTGAACTCCTTGTGGTATTTGGAATTATTTGAAGTTATTTCTTTTGCTTTCTGCAATACCCACTTTTCCTTGTTCACTTTCTATTCTTCGGATTGTTCTTTCAAAGACTTCATCATTGCCTTTCATGCTACTGTCCACATTTTCCAATGTAGAGAGCAGCAATTTTCATCTTTGGTCTGCTATGCTTTTGACTGTCTTCATTCTATACCTTGGGATGGACAAGTGTGGGGCTTTGGTGGTAGCTCAGCTTTCAAATCTCCTTCTTGTTTGGGGGAGTCCCCATTTCTATGAGTGATAGGGGAAGACCTGGTTACTCCCTCTTCCTGTATACTGATAACCAGGATGGATAAGTGACCCAGACTTGGCAAAATTGATGTTTAATTTTGGGTCTTTGAGTAAGTGGTATAAAGGCAGAGGAGTGCTGATAATTTTCTCATGTTACTAGAAGTATCCACGGACAAGGCCAGTGTCCTGTTTGTGCATCACTATCTGGCAGGACTGAAAGTGCTAAGCTCATTGCTGTGCTTCCTGTTTCTTGGGCCTCTGTAGTCCCCTTGGTTCCTGCCATTTTCCAATTCCAGTTTTCCAACCTCCAGACAAGTTTGTGAGTCCTTGATAAATGTTCAATAAGACCCTTTTAAAATTTTTAAAAAATTTTTGTATGGTAATTTTTTGAGAGATAACCAACATATGGCACTGTGTAAATTTGAGTCATACAGTTGATTAGGCACATTTATATATTGCAATAACAATAATGTAGCATTAGCTAACACCTCACATAATCATTACTTTGTTGTGTTGAGAACAATTAAGATTTTCTCTCTTAGCTACTTGGAAGTTTATTACACAGTATTTTGACTATGATCCCTATGTTGTGCAGTAGATACCCAGACTTATTTTTTGACTAGTTGTATGTTCGTACCCTTAATCAACATCTCCACAGTCCTGCCACCCCAACCCCTGGTAAGCACCACTCTACTCTCTATTTTCCCAAGTTCAAACGCTTTTTTGGATTCCACATATAAGTGATATCATACAGAAGTTATATTTCTCTGTCTGACTTACCTCACTTAGCGTAATGCCCTCAAGGTCTGTCCATGTTATCACAAATGCCAGGACTTCCCATGTTCATAGATATATATGTGTATCTCATATCTTATAAAGCCCTTTTTAAAAATTAAGATAACCACAGTTGCTTTTGCTTGTACTCAAGAACTCTCACTGGAATAACGTATACTTTTGTGGGTGGTTTTATCTATAGCTGTGGCTTAAACTACTACCTGTATACCTATGAGTTAGAAGTCATAACTCCACAAATCCCTACTGAGTTCCAAATCGCTACAGCCCACTGCTCACTGAATATTTCTATCCAGATGCCTGTGGACACCACAGCTTGCTTAAAAATGAACTATTTATCTTCTCTTCCAAACCATTTCTGCTCTTCTATCCTCAACCTCTATCTACAATAGAAGATAAGCATTATACAGAAGAACAAATGATCTATTTGTTATAAGATGATATATTCACTATTGTCTCTTTACATCTTTTGTATTTCCTGGAACACTGAATTTTGATTTCTGTCTGCATTAATTCTAGTGAGACTTTTCCAACCTATTACCCGTTCCAGTTTTGTCTTCTTAACATCTCTTGTGTTGGCCCACCCTCTGCACTGCCACTCACACTTCTAGATTATTGCAATTGATAATCTTCTGGATTATTGTGGTCAGTAAACAGTGTGAGGTATTCTTTCTGTTGCTTTCATTAGGACTTTTGTTTGAACATATTTTATGATATGTTTCTGTTTCAATATTACTTTATAATTTACGTCATTGGCATTATCATGTACTTTCAAAGACATGAAAAAAATAGTAATAACTGCCACATTTTCTTTTTTTTTTTTAAGGATTTTGTTTATTTATTTGACAGAGAAAGAGAGAGAGAGAGCATAAGCAGGGGGAGAGGCAGAGGAAGAGGGAGAAGCAGGCTCCCGGCTGAGCAGGGAGCCCGATGCGGGGCTCAATCCCAGGACCCTGGGATCATGACCTGAGCCGAAGGCAGCCGCTTAACCGACCGAGCCACCCAGGCACCCCTAACTGCCATATTTTCATTGTGTAACATCTTCTCAGAGTGATGGGGTCAATCCATGGACACTTAGGACATGCTGTCTGAGAACCTTTCAGATTCCTATCTATTTCTTCTTCTTTTTCTTTAAAGATTTATTTATTTATTTTGAGAAAGAGCAGGAGAGTGAGTGAGCAGCGGGGAGGGGCAGAAGGAGAGGAAGAGAGAGTCTTAAGCAGACTGTGTGCTGAGCATGGAGCCAGACGTGGGGCTTGATCTCACCACCCTAGCCAAAATCAAGAGTCAGCCACTTAACCTACTGTGCCATCCAGGTGCCCTATGTCTTGTTCATTTCTGAAAACTTACTATGTATCATGGATCAATGTATGTTGGTTAAATAAATGAATAGTGAATAAATTGCATTAGTAGTTGATTATCCAGATTTGAGTATGGTAAATAGCTATGGCAAATTTTGATGTCCACGATTGCTTTTCTCTGCTATTTAACTTGATTTTAGATATCTTATCAACTTCTGTGTTGTCATGGAATGCAGAGTAATTTTGAATATGGAAATTTAATATGTTTTAATAGAAGCATATTAAAAGTAAAATTAAAGGAAAAATGATGTTCTCTTTTCTAAATTACGCATCCATCAGCCTTCTGCATATTCCCTCACATCTGTAGTCTGGCTTTATTCTCAATAAATGGCAGTTCTGGGACTCCCAGTCTAATATCCTAGATGAGGAACAAGATGCTTTTGGGCACAGATAGTTTGCTCTTACAGTTTTTATTTGCTTTGTTTGATTTAACTGAGGAAAGTCCAATTTAAGATTAATTTTCTTTTTTCTTTTTTCTTTTTCTTTTTTAAAAGATTTTATTTATTTATTCGACAGAGGGAGACACAGCGAGAGAGGGAACACAAGCAGGGGGCGTGGGAGAGGGAGAAGCAGGCTTCCCGCAGAGCAGGGAGCCCAGTGTGGGGCTCCATCCCAGGAACCTGGGATCACGACCTGAGCCGAAGGCAGATGCTTAATGACTGAGCCACCCAGGAACCCCTAAGATTAATTTTAGGATTTATTGATCATCGATTCCTTAGACATTTATTATTGAAATTAATTTAGAATTTATTATCTTTAATTCCTTAGAATTTATTGATCTTTGACTGCTTAGATAAAAACCAGTCTTGATGACCCTGATTTGTATTCCAGGATGTATGTGCTCCAAAGCTGTTATTGTAATACTACCATGACAACCAGAATGAATAGAGACAGGGCCTTGAAGGTAAAATTCCAGAACTAAGTGTTATAAGCAGGGTTGCATCTTAGATCCCGTACTTTTAAATTTTGTTTTCAAAACTGAGGACAGTTTTTAGGGGAACTAAATGTATGGTCTTGCCATATTACAGCAAATATTTATTTTTATGAAGTATATATTTTGAATATTAGAATAGATTGAAGGCAGCATATTTAAGACAAATTTAAATGTTCTCCAGCAGTCTATCTTTCTTTTTTTTTAAAGATTTTATTTATTTATTTGAGAGAGAGAGAATGAGAGATAGAGAGCACGAGAGAGAAGAGGGTCAGAGGGAGAAGCAGACTCCCTGCTGAGCAGGGAGCCCGATGTGGGACTCGATCCCGGGACTCCAGGATCATGACCTGAGCCGAAGGCAGTCGCTTAACCAACTGAGCCACCCAGGTGCCCCTCCAGCAGTCTATCTTTATTCACAGATGAAATGGCCTTTCATTTACGTAAGACAACAAATCAAATTATTTGGTTTTATAGCTATGTATGAACTTTGCCACTTAGATTATCTGGTAGCTAACATAATGTGTATGGATTTTTTTTTATAATAAGTAGCGCTCAGAGATAAAAGGCCATCCTTTAAAACCCTGTCTCAGTTACCTATTTGCACAAAATAAACATACCTAGTGGCTTAAAACAACAACCATTTATTTCTCAAGGTTGCATGTTGGCTGGGCTCTGCTGGGTGGTTCTTCTTCTCCACAAGATGTTGACTGGCACTGGAGGCCTCTCAGGGCTCTCTTGGGCTGGAATCTGAAGGGAGATCACTCGACCACTAGTTGGTGCTGGCTGTTGATTGGAGCACTTTGCTTCTCCTCCCTGTGGCTTCTCTTTGTGGCTTGGTTTTGTCATGCATGGTGGCTACACTTTGAGGATTTAAGTGTCAGGTACCCATCTTCTTAAGGCCAAGCCTAAGGTCACTTCCACTGCATTCCATTGGTCACAGACCCAATTACGGGAAAGGCCTCTTTACAGGAGAGGTGAAATCAACTCTACCACTCACTGTGGAAAGTGAATTGGAAGAAAGGAACTGATGGTTACAAATGATGATAATTATGTAGCTCACCTTGTTTCCCCTGATTCTTTGACTTCCAGGGAATTCAGGTCAAATTTTGTGCCACCTAATAGTAACTAGCTTAAGACCCCCTCCGCCCCTTTTAGTACTTTTTTTTAAAGTAACCTCTATGCCTAATATGGGGCTTGAACTCACAACCTCAAGATCATACTCTACCGACTGAGCCAGCCAGGTGCCCCCCTATTTAATACTTTTATCTCCATTATTCCTCCTCATAACATGGTTCTTATGTATTAATTTTTATTTTGTACATTTATATTATTAATCATTATATATTTAAATAAATGAACTAAAGTTGTTTATATTTTAAAATGTTTTACTTTTGGGGCGCCTGGGTGGCTCAGTCGTTAAGTGTCTGCCTTCAGCTCAGGTCATCTTCCCAGGGTCCTGGGATCGAGCCCCATGTCGGGCTCCTTGCTCAGCGGGAAGCCTGCTTCTCCCTCTCCTCCACTCTCTGTGCCTCTCTATAATAAATAAATACAATCTTTATTTTTTTAAAGATTTTATTTATTTATTTGACAGAGACACAGAGAGAGAGGGAACACAAGCAGGGGGAGTGGGAGAAGGAGAGGTAGGCTTCCCGCCGAGCAGAGAGCCTGATGTGGGGCTTGTCATGACCTGAGCCGAAGGCAGACGCTTAACGACTGAGCCACCCAGGCACCCCACAATCTTTAAAAACAAACAAATAAAAGTAAATGGTCTCAAATGAGTAAATCTGCTATAGATAGGCATGGTTGTCATTATGCCTGGAGTAATCCCTAGAATCAAGGAAGGCTAGCCTTTCTTTGCATCAGCTTGACCACATTGCTCATGTTTGACTGAGATTCACCCCAGGTTCCCGATTTGTATTCTAGTTACTCCTTCCTCTGGGGTTGGATTTCTTCTTTTTTTTTTTTATTATGTTACGTTAGTCACCATACAATACATCATTTGTTTTCGATGTAGTGATCCACGATTCATTGTTTTCGTATAACACCCAGTGCTCCATGCAGTACGTGCCCTCCTTAATACCCATCACCGGGCTAACCCATCCCCCCACCCCCCTCCCCTCTAGAACCCTCAGTTTGTTTCTCAGAGTCCATCGCCTCTCATGGTTCATCTCTCCCTCCGATCTCCCCCACTTCATTTTTCCCTTCTCCTAATGTCCTCCATGCTCTTCCTTACATTCCACAAATAAGTGAAACCATATGATAATTGACTTTCTCTGCTTGACTTATCTCACTTAGCATAATCTCCTCCAGTCCCATCCATGTTGATGTAAAAGTTGGGTATTCATCCTTTCTGATGGCTGAGTAATATTCCATCATATATATATGGACCACATCTTCTTTATCCATTCATCTGTTGAAGGGCATCTCGGCTCTTTCCACACTTTGGCTATGGCGGACGTTGCTGCTATGAACGTTGGGGTGCATATGGCCCTTCTTTTCACTACATCTGTGTCTTTGGGGTAAATACCCAGTAGTGCAATTGCTGGGTCATAGGGTAGCTCTATTTTTAAATTTTTGAGGCACCTCCACACTGTTTTCCAAACTGGCTGTACCAACTTGCATTCCCACCAACAGTGTAAGAGGGTTCCCCTTTCTCCACAACCTCTGCAACATTTGTTGTTTCTTTCCCTGTCCATTTTTGCCATTCTAACTGGTGTAAGGTGGTATCTCAGTGTGGTTTTTATTTGAATTTCCCTGATGGCTAATGATGATGAACATTTTTTCATGTGTCTGTTAGCCATTTGTATTTCTATCCTGAAACCTTCCCATTTTTGCCTCTGACTAGCTTTGCCAATTATCTTCCTCAAGGATACAATGTTTCCCTTAATGTTCTCTATCTTCCTGGAATTTGGTTCAAAATAAATCGTCTTGGAATCACACTGTCTACAATCACACTGTCTACACCCTTTCCTTCCATTTTATCACTTCATGGGAACTGGCAGCCACTTCTCAAGTAGTTGATCACACTCCCATTATTGCTAAATCAAATCCAAGTTTACCATTTATCTGTGAATATCCAGCTTGTTCTAACAGTGACTCACATGGGGGATTATCTCACTCAAGTTCCTTGCTCTCAGTCCTCCGGACCCAGTGTCTTTACATTTTCCTTCTTGTTTGCTGCTTAAATCCCTGCACACCAGCAAGCCAGGCACACCTTATCCATGACTCATTCAACTCTCAGTGTGTGTTCTGTTCATTCTATTTATGAATCAGACAGTAGAAATAATATAATTGAACAACTTATTTGACTGGGGTTGATGAAATTAAAAAATACATGCTTTTACTAAAGTTGTAACCTCCAGAAAGCATTTCAAAGAGTACACAGGCACTTTACAGATCACTGGCCAGTGAGTAGTACATGTGACTTAATACTGGTGGACTCTTTCTAGGATGATAACATTTTGAATTTCACTCTCTCCTGTTTCGTGTCTGATTACACTTTCAAAGTTATTCAGTCTATTTCCACTTAAAAAATAGATGAACCATAATAGAAAAGAATTACCCTGAAACTAGCTGTCTGTTAATCAGTTTTTTTCTATCAAACACCTCAGTCTAAGTACCCATCCACTTCATTTGGCAACATCATACAAATAGAATCATTATTTATGTTATTAGTTGCGGATAAATATTATGTCTAGTGGGTTTCTTTAAGTATTTCATCTGTTTATTGCACAAGAATAATAACCTTGGGGCAACTGGCTGGCTCAGTTGGCAGAGCATGTGACTCTTGATCTCAAGGTTGTGAGTTCAAGCCCCAAGCTGGGTGTAGAGATACCTAAGGAGAGAGAGAGAGAGAGAGAGAGAGAGAGAGAGAGAGAGAGAATAGTAGCCCTAATTGACAAAATACCTGGTATAATCAGAGATAATATTAAATAGGAATCTATTCCACATATAATTTGAGCAACAGACCCCTTAAATCAGACAGTAAGAGTTAAGAATTTCAGTTGACATAAAATAAAACCACATACCTTCTGGCTCATATTCCACAGTATCCACTATTAATTAATTATACAGAAACATGAAGGACAATGTGAGTTTTATATAGGGAAATTGGCCTTTTTTCAGATTCCCCCCCAGTGTTTACTTAATTGTAGTTTTATCACATATGCCATCTATAGCAAACTCTTCTAATTATTCAAAGTATGATTTCCCTCTTTATGCCCATTCAAAAGAAAGATGAAAGTGATGTTTCTTAAAAGAAGGCATAGAATGTGCAAAAATGTGTCTTCTTAGTGCTTGAAAGGAAGCAATTTCTTCATTCACGGCATAAAATTAAAATTCAATGAGGAAAATCTGATACAATGATTTGGAAGTAAAATAAGTACACTGATTCTCTAAATCTTCAGCTTTTTGTTAGCACTCTTATAATTGCTGTTAGAAAAGCAATGTAACTTTTAGAAGTGCTGGGGGCTGATGCCCTTGTTGGCTGAAAGGCACAGGCATGGTGTCAGATGGTGACTGTAAATTAGTTTAGGCAGGTCTCCACTAGCAGTCTGGGCTGTATTCAGGACTCACTCACTGCATCTCAGTTGGCCTATTCATTCACAGAGAAGTCAGGCATCATGGGGTTGGCCATGTTGGTGTGCTAGGAAGATATCTGCAGTGCACAGGGCTTTTCTGGGCTAGGTGCCGATTGAGTGCAAAACCTCAGGCTGTGTTTGGACCACAAAGATGCCAGTTCTCAAAGGAACTCTTTGCATTTTCTGGGTCCAGCTTCTGTAGAAAATCTTGAAGGGCGTGATTGAAATCCGACTTGGGGAAGAGAAATGTCAGACAAAGGTTACATGCAGAGAGTAAATTTGAAGAGTGGCAGTGGGCCAAGATGGCTTACAAGTGGAGGCAACTTGGATTTCCTCCAAGTGCAAGTGTGAGGACTCCACAAATCACGCTCCAGGTCACCTGCTCTGCCCTTATGCTTTGGCTATGTCACCCTCTCTCAGGTCAAATAAAGAATTATTTTCTTCAATAAGTATTTTATGTGTAACAGATTTTTCCTAAACGCCCACCATTGTGATGACTGCTCTCATGGGATAGCACAGAAATATTAGGTATAGCACCTAATCTTAAGCATCTGGTAAGATTATCGAAGAGACAGTACAACTAAAAAATACGATAAGACAAGACAGGTTGTAATAATATATTTAAATGATATGAAATGGATGGAATATACCACAGGAATTTAAAGATCAGTGTTAGATGACTTTTAAGGTACCAGACTTTATGGGATGGATGGGATTTGTCTGTGCAGGGAGGGTGAGTAAGTAGGATGACTGGATCAGTACCAGGCCTTGTTCCCCTGTTCCCACACCCCCATAGTTCAGCCCACCGATCTTGCCTCCTGTAGACTCAGCCCTGGCCCCATTTCTGCGCCATCCTAAGTGGGGCACTTCTCAGCTTTCATCTGCTGTAAAGCTCTCGGATCTCCTTTGCTGCTGAAGAGGCCCAGAATATGAAGTCCTGGTGATGCCTAGACCACTCCCTTGTTTCAAAGTTCACACGTTTTTCTGGGTTGCCTTGCATCCCCTTTCATCTCTTCAAATAGGTTGAAGCCCTAACCCCTGGTACCTGTGAGAGTGACTTTACCGGGAAATAGGGTCTCTGCAGATGCAATCAAGTTATGATGAGATCATACCGGATTAGTGTGGGCCCTACTCCAGTGACTGCCATCCATATAAGAAGGACATTTGGGCCCAGAGACACACAGAGAGGAAAATGCCATATGAAGAGACAGAGTCACACAGGGAGAATGACATGTGAAGACAGAGGCAGAAATTGGAGCGATGAAGCTACAAGCCAAGGATTGCTGGCCACCACTGGAAGTGAGGAGAGAGGCAGGGACCCCACCCTAGAGCTGTCAGAGGAAGCATAGTCTTGCCAACACCTTGACCTTGGAGTTCTAGTCTCTAGAACTGTAAGAGAATAAATTTCTGTTGTTTTGAGCCCCCCAGTCTGTGGTGGTTTGTTATGGCAGCCCTAGGAAACTAATACAGGTGGATTTTGGAAACCTTCAAGAGTTTCTTGCAATTTTCTTCCAGCACCTGCTTACTTTTCTTCCCAGGACTTCTTTTTGGTAGCTGTTTCCAATGATCACTTTAGATAGCAGTGATGAGGTCAGGAATAATCAAAACAATCCAAACAGTAGACTGGTTAAAGAAATGATAGTTTAACTCTACAATGTTTGCTCTGCAATCACTCATATGAGGGAGAGAGAGAGAGTTCTTATTCTGGAAATGACATATCTTAGAGTGGGAGAGGCAAGTTACCAAATGGTATGTATTAAACTATTTATTATTTTGAAATATATCTGAATACAAAGATAGATAAAAATAAATGTGTAAAGGAATAGGTATAAAGGCAAATACTGGTTACCTCTAGGTAATAGGATATGGGAGATTTCTATATTCTTATTTACTAATAACTTTCTGATTGGTCTAAAGAACATTTATTTATTGTAAGATCCAAAGTTATTTATTAAATTGTTTGGCAACAAAGAAATGCAGTTTATTATACTCAGTTGCATCTTTAATATGCTAAGCTTTTCTCTCTGGCTGTTCTAAGTTTAATAATACTATGCCTTCGGTTGGATTATATTTTGTTACCTCCAAGCCAGAAATTCAGAATATCTGGTCTTTTTGTAAAACAGGATCATTTTAATGACCAAATGAGAAGTATCTAATAGAGATATAATCATGTATATGTCATTTGCTTTTGCTATTTAAACTCTGAACATTGTGTAACATTTAAACAAAACAAGCTTGAGCCTCCCTGTTATATTAAATGATGTAGGTAACAATCCTCTCTCCCCTAGTGTGTCTTAGAAATCATTACAAAGTAAATTACTCCCTGGGCACTAACCATATGACCTGTTCTTGCTCAAAAACCTGACTTAACTATCATTTCTTTTTTTTTTTTTAAACTTTATTTATTTATTTATTCATGAGAGTCAGAGAAAGAGAGAGTGGCAGAGGGAGAAGGAGGCTCCCAAGGAGCAGGGAGCCCGATGCGGGACTCAATCCCAGGACCCTGGGATCATGACCTGAGCCGAAGGCAGACGCTTAACCATCTGAGCCACCCAGGCGCCCTTAACTATCATTTCTAAAGCCTCCCCCCACCATACAGTTGTAATTTTACTTTTATGGTTTTATATACCGTTTTAGGATAAAGCCCAAAGATTTGATAAATGTGTAACTTAGCTATTCAGGTAGTGGGGTAGTACAAACACTGTTTGGAAGCAAATAGATCAAGGTTTCGACCCTGGCTTTGCCACTTACTAGCTTTATGAGGTGAAAATATTCATTTCTCTTAGTTTCCTTTCTATGTGTAGGTATGATAATGAACTATATACACTGCAGAGTGAATGTTACATGGCTAAAGAGACTAGCCCGGTAACTCACATGAGAAACAAGTGCTAGTACAAATCTTTGTAAAAACACTCTGAGCTTCATTTTGCCATAGCAGTTAGTTGTTCTTCCTGACTGATGGGGGTGGAGGGCAGGGCACGGGGAGAAGCTTGTCTGTTGTTGCATTCCCAAGGCCCCATACAAGGCTGATGGATGCTTATTTCCAAAAGCTAAATGCATTTTCCTAGGCAGTCTTTTGTCATTTTAGTTATTAAAATCTTCAGACAATTTCTTAGTATTCACATTTCCTTATTGAAAGGAAATTATTTTCTTCCCATCACCTAGCAAGGAGGGAAATTCACTTCTTTAATAAGAGAGACAGTGCAACGCAAGAAAAAAAAATGAAAGTAAAAGCTGACTACAACGTACACTTTATTGGCTTATCTATGAATATGTCTGTCACACATATTTTATTTTAGTTTTATAAATTATTTTAAAAAAGAGAAGATTTATACGAGTTAAATATTGTACATGGAAGTTCAAACCTGATAAAGCTCGTGGGCGTTGGCCACTCTGTTTTGTTGTCACTTTTGTCGCTGAATAAATACGCTTTTGGTAACAATTTAGTCCCATTTCATAAAGTAAATTTTGGAAAAACACAAATAGAGTGTTTCGTTTTTGTTTTCATTTTTGAATTGAGCCCTGCATGCTGCTCAGTGACATGTATGCCTTTCATTTCCGTTCAGGGATTTCTTGGATGAGGAGGACCGGTGCTGGTGGGCAGTGCTTGGTCTGGAGAACGGGCCCCTCTGGGCCTCGACTTGGTGCATTAACACAAACCCAAGGCCACTCTGTGGCCCTGCTGTGGGGTTTAAATAAGGGGTTTAAATCCGTCAGCTGCTGTCTTTTGTTGTCACTGCCGAATTGAACCCTTGAAACTTCTATTAGTTTTTAATGTAAACGGTAGAAAAGGAACTGCATGTAAATTAACAAACTATGATTTTGCTCCCTTGCATCTGTTCTGTATTTTCTCTCCCAGAAATGTCAACGACTCTATTTTAATAAAACAAATAGGGCCTGACTTTGATTCTTCCAGGAGGGCCTGTTGGGGTTATTTATATCCCAGTCACTGTGTGATGTCTTCCTCAAGTCCCCATGATAGTGGGTTTGATGTGTCAATTTGACTGGGCCACGGGTGCCCAGACATTTCATCATATATTATGCTGGGTGTGCCTGTGAGAGTGTTTCTGGATGAGATTAGACTTTGAGTTGGTAGACTGAATAAAGCAGTTTGACTGCCCGATGTGGGTGGGCCTCATCCAATCAGTTGAAGACCAGAACAGAGCCAAAAGTCCCAATAACGGAAAACTCATCTTGAAAGAGGACTTTGGCTGCCTCCATTTTGACCTCAGACTTCCTAGTTAGGTTCTTTGCAGCTTGTCTTTTGGCTCAGGTGGAAAGGGCCCTGATGGGAACTGAACCTTAGCCCTTAAGCAATAAGGATGCCTTGAGCTAGCTAGACCCCGCCCATGATTGACTCCAAAACAGTGATCTATTTGACCTTCACTGACTACCTGCACCTACCCACCCACCTTTGCCCCATATAAACCTGGAAGTATTTTTGGCACTTTGGAGGCAGGTTTTGAGATGCTAGTCCACTGTCTTCCCAGTGTTTGCCTCACTGATACAAACTCCTTTTTTGTTTTGCCACCAGAAGTCTCTCTGCCTTTAGATTTTTTCAGTGGTGAGTGGCCGAACCTCGTCTGTTTGGGACCCCTGGAACCAGGTGCTCTTGCACCCCTGGAGCCCTGGCTACAATCTTGCCTGACTGTCTTCAGATGGGGTATAAACATTTTTTGCCTTCAGACACTGAAACTTCAGCTCTTTTCAGGTCTGGAGCGATTTCTGGATCGATCAATCAATCAATCATTGGGACTTAGACCACTGGCTTGTTGGAGGAGGTCATTGAGAGGACGTGACCTCTGGCTGACCTGTGAGCTGGACTCCGGTTGCTTGGCCCCTGCCCTTGGACAACATGCTCTGCTTACTCTTCCCACAGCCTGAGCCATTTGCAAGGACACAGCCTTGAGAGGGCAACGGACGGTATACTTACTGACCCAGGTAAGGCCTCTATATAAACTTTTAAGATTCTGGCGGGCTGGTGCGGAGAGCTACTGCCTCGCGCACCCAAGACAAGCCTCAGATGTAAGTTCCCTTGCTCATTAAACCTGCAGCCTACTGATCCAGAGCCGTTGCCCTTTCTTCTGCACATATGGGGGTGGTTTGCGAGTCAACACTGCTCTCTGGCTTCTCCGGTCGTCAGCCACAGACTGAATCTCCACCGTTGGCTGTCCTGCGTCTCCAGCTTGCCCACTGCAGACCCTGGGACCCCTCAGTCTCCATAATCATGTGAGCCAATTCCTTGTCTTCAATCTCTTTTCTTTCTGTATGTACGGCCTGTCGGTTCTGTTTCTCAGGAGAACCCTGACCAATACAGTTCCTAATGACAGTGTGGCACCCTAAACCCTCTTTCCTGGGAAAATGAAATGGAAGAAACTATGAAGTCATCCTCCTAAAGCTCTTTGTCAATGTGATGGTAGTTTAAAGTGTGTCTTCTTCTGGATGGCTATTGACCCTTGTTTTCTTGGTCTGGTAGTCCCAACTTTTTATGAGTTACTTTTAATTGCTTTGAGTCTTTTAAGTTTCTCATAGTGCATAGTGAGGTTTGAGGCAGATTGTTCCAAGACAAACAGTTAAATAAGATTGGAAAGGTGAGATGCTGCCCAATTTATGAATCACTTAATAAAGTGAATTAGATCTTCAAAAATCAATCAATCAATCAATAAGATTGGGAAAGAGGTTCCACCAAGAATAAAGAGTACTTTTTACAACATTCAGTATGATTATGATGTAAATATCCATAAATGTTGCCTGGCTAAGTGGAAAGAGCTTGGCTTTCAGTGTCAATAGATGGAATTTTAAGTTCAAGTTCTATCACTGATAAGCTTTATGGTTTTGGGTAATTTATATAATCACCTCAGGTCTTCATTTTTTCACTTGAAAAACTGTGATGATGATGATGATGATGATGATAGCAATAATTCTCATTCCACACATGACACTGGGTTTTTATGGGGAAAAAAGTGAAATAATAAGTGTGAGATTGAATCAACCAATCATAGCCATCCTTGAAAGTTTAGCTCAGTTGCTATTTCCCACTATAAAATCTTCTCTGATCTCCTGTTTCCTTTTTCCTCTGTACCATGTTGGGTATATATTCTCACTTTTCTGATTCCTTAGTTTTTATCTCTACTTTTCTTAAGGCAACTTGATTCCTTTATGTTAGAATAATTAAGAGTGTAGGTTTCTAAAGATAGAATTCATGTCTAAATCATCCTTTTGCAGCCGAAAATAGTTATTCAAAAATTTCTTGTATGGAGTAGGTGTTCACAGCTACCAGTTGGGGTTTAAGGAAACCTTCTTCCCAGTGAATTTAATAAATGATCAATTCATTGATTTATTCAAAATTTGTTTCTTAATTAATCTATTTATAAAATATGTGGTTTTTTTTTTAACAGGATGACTTTCACATTTTTTTTAAAGAAATGTGTGGACTGGATAATGTGCATTTTGGGGTTATCTGATATTACCAATGGAAGGAGGGAGGGGATTCTCCCGGGCTATTTTTTTCTCTGAAGGAGTCTTTGGAACTTTGCATAAGGTTGGGGCCAAGGGAAGGATCCTCCCCAAACTGAAATGGAATGCCTCTCTACCAAGTGAGTTGGAGTACTATGGGGAATTTTACTTTTTTTTTTTTTTCCACAGGGACTAAAGTAATTAGATGTTTCTTGCTCTCATGAGTTTCTGGGACCCTGGGGTTGCAAATTTATATGTGCTCCTCACAGGAGTACAAAACTGATGTAAGTGTAGGTGTAGGTGAAGAAGTTCAGCATCCCTGCAGGTGGACCACCATTCCAGTTCGCCTGACCTCAGAAGGCACTAAATAGCATGCAGGGGCAATGAGTTCCTGAAAAGACCTTAGATCAGTAGTTATGAATAGTGTACATTAGAATCACCGAGGGTACTTAAAAAACACCTGATGCCCTGGGGAGCACCCCATACCAATGACATCAGAATGTCTGGGTGTGGGAGCTGGGTGATGCCAATGTCCAGCAAAGCCTGGGGACCATTCCCTGCCTTAGACTGTCCCTCTGTTTCTGAGCCAAATACGCTTTAGTGTGCTACGATTTTTGTGTTTTTCCTCCAAGTACCTAGTGGACATGGGCCTTGTTTTAGCTTCTGGAATAGCTTTCTTTATAGCACCTCTGGCCTAATCTATTCCTTGTTAGCTGTCTGACTAGTGGGTGCAAGTACTTTTAGACTTTGGTTCTTCCTAGGTCTCCTGTCCTGTCTGGTCTTAAATTAATAAATTAATTAAATTAATTGACTAATTAATTAAAACTTGGTCATAAGGAGACATTTTCTAAAATGTAAGGCCTGAAGGATGATTCTACTATACTTACTGAAGTAGGAAGTTTAACTTTTGCCTAAGGAATATCTGACATTCCATCAAGTTTCACAGTGCAGTGGAATATTTACTTTAGAACAGTGCTTCCTAAACTTGTCTGTGAATTGGAATCACCTGAGGCTGGGCGTGGGGGAATGAGGAGTTATTGGTCAAAGGGTATGAACTTCCAGTTTTAAGATAAATAAGTTCTGGGGATCTAATATACGGCATGGTGACTATAATTAATACTGTATTATATAATTGAAAGATGCTAGGAGAGTAGATCTTATAATTCTGTGAGGTATGTTAACTAAGCTTATTGTGGTAATTGTTTCATGATATATACATGTACCAAATCATCACATGGTATACCTTAAACTTAATATTATTTGTCAATCCTATCTCAGTAAAGCTGGAAAAAGTTCCAAATGTAAACACGGCATAACTCCTAGCAAGATAAACATAAAATCTCACAACTAATCGTCTTTTCTCAACTCCTGTTCCCTGAAACATCACATGTGTCTTTCAACAAAAAATTACCAGGCATCCTAAAGGGTAAAAAAAAAAAAAAAAACCCAAAGCAGGGGCGCCTGGGTGGCTCAGTCGTTAAGCGTCTGCCTTCAGCTCAGGTCATGATCCCAGGGTCCTGGGATTGAGCCCCTTATCAGGCTCCCCACTCTGCAGAAGGTCTGCTTCTCCCTCTCCCACTCCCCCTGCTTGTGTTCCCTCTCTTGCTGTGTCTCTCTCTGTCAAATAAATAAATAAAATCTTTAAAATAAAAAAAAAAAACAACAAAGCAGTGTGAAGAGACAAAGTAGGCAATACAAGATTCAGATATGGCAGAGATTTTGGAATTTAATAAATATTCAGTAACTACCAGGAATTTAAAATAACTATGTTATGGTCTCTAGTGAAAAAAAATGGACAACAGGCAAGACCAGATGGGTAAGTTAGGCAGAAAGATGGAGACTAAGAATTCAAAAGAAATGCTCTAAGTCAAAAACAGTATAACAGAAAGGAGGAATACCTTTGTGGGGCTCACCACTAAACTGGACATGGCTTAGGAGAGATTCAGTAAGTTTGAAGATATTTCTTTTTTTTTTTTAAATATATTTCAATAGAAACTTCCCAGACTGAGATACAAACAGAAAAAAAAAGAATGGAAAATTGAACAGAATATCAAAGAACTGTGGGGAAATTACAAAGAAGATGATTTATGCATGACAGGAATATCAGAAGGAGCAGGAAGAAAAAGGAGCAGCAAAAATATCTTTAATAATAATGGCTGAGAATTTTCAAAATTAATGACAGACCCCAAATCACAGATCCAGAAAGCTCAGAGAACACCAGCAGGATAAGTACCAAAAAATCTACACCTAGCCATATGGGATTAATGTTGCAGAAAACCAAAGACAAAGAAAAAATCTTGAAAACCTATAGAGGAATGAGGATACGAGTTATGCTGGATTTCTAAAAACTGGAAGCAACCAAGATGTCCCTCAATAGATGAATGCATGAACAAACTATGGTATATCCATACAGTTGCATATAAATCAGTAAGAAAAAGAAATGAGCTATCAAGCACCCCAAAGACATGGATGGTTCAGAAATGAATTTTACTAAGTGAAAGAAGCCTACATACTGAGAAGCTACATACTGTATGATTTTAAGCACAGAACATCATTCTGGAACAGACAATTATAGAGTCTAAAAAGAAAAAAAGCAGTTGCCAGGGGCTTGGGAGGTGAATAGGTAGAGAAAAATAGGGGCTGCAGAGGGAAGTTTTAGGGTGATGAAACCATTTGTATCATGCTCTGATAGTGGATCTATGACATGCATTTGATACAGTCCATAGAACTATACAGCACAAAGAGTGACTCCTGATGTAAACTTTGGAATTAGCTAATAAAATTTTTTTTGAAAGGGATTCATTTCTTCATTCAAATAATTCATTAAACATTTACTGTGTGCCTTTGTCATGTCACTGCTCCTCTAGGTGCTTCGGATATGGCAAATGTGCCTGCCCCTATCAATTTACGTTGTAGTTGAAGAGACAGATGAAAAATCAATACACAAAGGTGCTGGGTGGCAGTTAGTAAGTGCAGGTAAGTATATGACAATGGGGGAAGGCTGCTACCATACACAGGGTGCCAGGGAAGGCCTTCCTCTTAAGAGTGGACATATCAACAGATCTGTAGAGGAGTTTCCAGAGCAAGGCATGTGGGTATCTGAGGGAAGAGATTTTCAAGGAAAACAGATTAGGAGCAGAAGGGTCCTAAAGTGGGAGTATACCTGGTGTGCTGGAGAAATGGTGAAGAGGCCAGTGTGTGAGGAGGAGGAGAGAGAATGGAGATGGGGCACACGGGATATACAGGGTGCAAAGTGGGGAGACGATAAAGGGCCATGTTAGGGTTTGGGCTTTGGCTCTGAGTAAGAAGGCAAGTCAACGAGGGGGAAATGACATGATTTGATGTTTTAAGGACTTTCTCTAACTTGGGGAGAATATATTTTTGGAGGGCATGGTCAGAAGCAGGAAAATGCAGTAGGTTTCTTTTTTCTTTAAATTTTTTATTGTTATGTTAATCACCATACATTACATCATTAGTTTTTGATGTAGTGTTCCATGATTCATTGTTTGTGCATAACACCCAGTGCTCCATGCAGAACGTGCCCTCTTTAATACCCATCACCAGGCTAACCCATCCCCCACCCCCTCCCCTCTAGAACCCTCAGTTTGTTTTTCAGAGTCCATCGTCTCTCATGGTTCGTCTCCCCCTCCGATTTACCCCCCTTCATTCTTCCCCTCCTGCTATCTTCTTTTTTTTTTTCCCTTAACATATATTGCATTAATTTTTTCGGAGGTACAGATCTGTGATTCAACAGTCTTGCACAATTCACAGCGCTCACCATAGCACATACCCTCCCCAGTGTCTATCACCCAGCCACCCCATCCCTCCCACCCCCCACCACTCCAGCAACCCTCAGTTTGTTTCCTGAGATTAAGAATTCCTCATATCAGTGAGGTCATATGATACATGTCTTTCTCTGATTGACTTATTTCACTCAGCATAACACCCTCCAGTTCCATCCACGTCGTTGCAAATGGGAAGATCTCATTCCTTTTGATGGCTGCATAATATTCCATTGTGTATATATTCCACATCTTCTTTATCCATTCATCTGTCGATGGACGTCTTGGCTCTTTCCACAGTTTGGCTATTGTGGACATTGCTGCAATAAACATCGGGGTGCATGTACCCCTTTGGATCCCTACATTTGTATCTTTGGGGTAAATACTCAGTAGTGCAATTGCTGGATCGTATGGTAGCTCTATTTTCAACTGTTTGAGGAACCTCCATACTGTTTTCCAGAGGGGTTGCACGAGCTTGCATTCCCACCAACAGTGTAGGAGGGTTCCCCTTTCTCCACATCCCCGCCAACATCTGTCGTTCCCTGACTTGTTAATTTTAGCCATTCTGACGGGTGTGAGGTGGTATCTCATTGAGGTTTTGATTTGGATTTCCCTGATGCCGAGCGATGTTGAGCACTTTTTCATGTGTCTGTTGGCCATTTGGATGTCTTCTTTGGAGAAATGTCTGTTCATGTCTTCTGCCCATTTCTTGATTGGATTATTTGTTCTTTGGGTGTTGAGTTTGATAAGTTCTTTATAGATTTTGGATACTAGCCCTTTATCAGATATGTCATTTGCAAATATTTTCTCCCATTCTGTCGGTTGTCTTTTGGTTTTGTGGATTGTTTCTTTTGCCGTGCAAAAGCTTTTTACCTTGATGAAATCCCAATAGTTCATTTTTGCCCTTGCTTCCCTTGCCTTTGGTGATGTTTCTAGGAAGAAGTTGCTGCGGCTGAGGTTGAAGAGGTTGCTGCCTGTGTTCTCCTTTAGGATTTTGATGGACTCCTTTCTCACATTTAGGTCTTTCAACCACTTGGAGTCTATTTTTGTGTGTGGTGTAAGGAAATGGTCCAGTTTCATTCTTCTGCATGTGGCTGTCCAATTTTCCCAACACCATTTGTTGAAGAGACTGTCTTTTTTCCATTGGACATTCTTTCTTGCTTTGTCAAAGATGAGTTGACCATAGAGTTGAGAGTCCATTTCTGGGCTCTCGATTCTGTTCCATTGATCTATGTGTCTGTTTTTGTGCCAGTACCATACTGTCTTGATGATGACAGCTTTGTAATAGAGCTGGAAGTCCGGAATTGTGATGCCGCCAGCTTTGCTTTTCTTTTTCAACATTCCTCTGGCTATTCAGGGTCTTTTCTGCTTCCATACAAATTTTAGGATTATTTGTTCCATTTTTTTGAAAAAAATGGATGGTATTTTGATGGGGATTGCCTTGAATGTGTAGATTGCTCTAGGTAGCATTGACATCTTCACAATGTTTGTTCTTCCAATCCATGAGCATGGAACGTTCTTCCATTTCTTTGTGTCTTCCTCAATTTCTTTCCTGAGTATTTTATAGTTTTCTGAGTACAGATCCTTTGCCTCCTTGGTTAGATTTATTCCTAGGTATGTTATGGTTTTGGGTGCAATTGTAAATGGGATCGACTCCTTGATTTGTCTCTCTTCTGTCTTGTTGTTGGTGTATAGGAATGCCACTGATTTCTGTGCAATGATTTTATATCCTGCCACTTGACTGATTTTCTGTATGAGTTCTAGCAGTTTTGGGGTGGAGTCTTTTGGGTTTTCCACATACAGTATCATATCATCTGCAAAGAGTGAGAGTTTGACTTCCTCTTTGCCGATTTGGATGCCTTTGATTTCTTTTTGTCATCTGGTTGCTGTGGCTAGGACTTCTAGTACTATGTTGAATAGCAGTGGTGATGGTGGACATCCATGCCGCGTTCCTGACCTTAGGGGGAAAGCTCTCAGTTTTTCCCCATGGAGAATGATATTCGCTGTATGTTTTTCATAGATGGCTTTTAGGATATTGAGGTATGTACCCTCTACCCCTATACTCTGAAGAGTTTTGATCCAGAAAGGATGCTGTACTTTGTCAAATGCTTTTTCTGCATCTATTGAGAGGATCATATGATTCTTGTTCTTTCTTTTGTTAGTGTATTGTATCACGTTGATTGATTTGCGGATGTTGAACCAACCTTGCAGCCCAGGGATAAATCCCCCTTGGTCATGGTGAACAATCCTTTTAATGTCCTGTTGGATCCTATTGGCTAGTATTTTGGTGAGAATTTTTGCATCCATGTTTATCCAGGATATTGATCTGTAATTCTCCTTTTTGTTGGGGTCTTTGTCTGGTTTTGGGATCAAGGTAATGGTGGCCTCATAAAATGAGTTTGGAAGTTTTCCTTCCATTTCTATTTTTTTTGGAACAGTTTCAGGAGAATAGGTATTAATTCTTCTTTAAATGTTTGGTAGAATTCCCCTGGGAGGCCATCTGGCCCTGGGCTTTTGTTTGTTGGGAGATTTTTGGTGACTGCTTCAATTTCCTTAGTGGTTACAGGTCTGTTTAGGCTTTCTATTCCTTCCTGGTTCTATTTTGGTAGTTGATACATCTCTAGGAATGCATCCATTTCTTTCAGGTTATCTAATTTGCTGGCATAGAGTTGCTCATAATATGTTCTTATAATTGTTTGTATTTCTTTGGTGCTGGTTGTGATCTCTCCTCTTTCATTCATGATTTTGTTGATTTGGGTCATTTCTCTTTTCTTTTTGATAAGTCTGGCCAGGGGTTTATCAATCTTGTTAATTCTTTCAAAGAACCAGCTCCTCGTTTCGTTGATCTGTTCTACTGTTCTTTTGGTTTCTAGTTCATTGATTTCTGCTCTGATCTTTAT
>NW_027397073.1:15220998-15224004 GCF_003265705.2 Callorhinus ursinus | reverse complement strand
ATTTCCTTGTTGATCTTTTGCTTAGATGATCTGTCCATTTCAGTCAGGGGGGTGTTAAAGTCTCCCACTATTATTGTATTGTTGTCGATGTGTTTCTTCGCTTTTGTGATTAATTGCCTTATATAATTGGCTGCTCCCATGTTCGGGGCATAGATATTTACAATTGTTAGATCTTCTTGTTGGATAGACCCTTTAAGTAGGATATAGTGTCCTTCCTCATCTCTTATTACAGTCTTTGTTTTAAAATCTAGTTTGTCTGATATAAGGATTGCCACCCCAGCTTTCTTTTGGTGTCCATTAGCATGGTAAATGGTTTTCCACCCCCTCACTTTCAATGTGGGAGTGTCTTTGGGTCTAAAATGAGTCTCTTGCAGACGGCATATCGATGGGTCTTGTTTTTTAATCCAACCTGATAGCCTGTGTCTTTTGATTGGGGCATTTAGCCCATTTGCATTCAGGATAACTATTGAAAGATATGAATTTAGTGCCATTGTATTGCCTGTAAGGTGACGGTTACTGTATATTGTCTGTGTTCCTTTCTGGTCTATGCTGCTTTTAGGCTCTCTCTTTGCTTAGAGGACCCCTTTCAATATTTCTTGGAGGGCTGGTTTCGTGTTTGCAAATTCCTTTAGTTTTTGTTTGTCCTGGAAGCTTTTTATCTCTCCTTCTATTTTCAATACAGCCTAGCTGGATATAGTATTCTTGACTGCATATTTTTCTCATTTAGTGCTCTGAATATATCATGCCAGTCCTTTCTGGCCTGCCAGGTCTCTGTGGAGAGGTCTATTGCCATTCTAATGTTTCTGCCATTATAGGTTACATATCTCTTCTCCCGAGCTGCTCTCAGGATTTTCTCTTTGTCTCTGAGACTCGTAGTTTTACTATTAGATGTCAGGGTGTTGACCTTTTTTTATTGATTTTGAGAGGGTTTCTCTGTGCCTCCTGGATTTTGATGCCTGTTTCCTTCCCCACATTAGGGAAGTTCTCTGCTATAATTTGCTCCAATATACCTTCTGCCCCTCTCTCTCTTTCTTCTTCTTCTGGGATCCCAATTATTCTAAAGTTGTTTCGTCTTATCATATCGCTTATCTCTCGAATTCTGCCCTCGTGATCCAGTAGTTGTGTCTCTCTCTTTTTCTGAGCCTCTTTATTTTCCATCATTTGGTCTTCTATATCGCTGATTCTCTCTCCTGCCTCATTTATCCTAGCAGTTAGTGCCCCTGTTTTTGATTGCACCTCATGAATAGCCTTTTTGATTTCGACTTTGTTAGATTTTAGTTCTTTTATTTCTCCAGAAAGGGTTTCTCTAATAACTTCCACGCTTTTTTCAAGCCCAGCTAGTATCTTTAAAATCATGATTCTGAACTCTAGGTCTGACATTGTACTAATGTCAATATTGAGTAGGTCCCTGGCAGACGGTACTACCTCTTGTTCTTTTTGTTGAGATGATTTTTTTCGTCTTGTGGTTTTGTCCAGAGGAGAATTCATGAATGAGAGAACAAAATGCTAACCGGTTAACAATGTCCCCAGATATATATACTCTAAAGAAGTCAGAAATACCTGAAAGCAGGGGAAAAGAAAGGGAAAGAAAAAAAAAGTAAGAGAAAGAAAAAAAGAGAAAGAAAAATATAAAAACAAACAAAAACGGAACAAAACAAAAAAAAAACCAGAATATGATCAAATATGATCAGGCTGGTGCATAGATCAGGGCCACACACTAGAATTTGGGTGTATTTTGGTCTGTTAGAAGAAAGCGTCTCCTAAAATTTTAAAGAAAGAAAGACTTAAATATGTACAAAATAAGGATTGATACGATAAAGGGATAGAATATGACTGTAAAGATGAAAATTATAAAAAATTTTAAAAAAGGAATTGATAAGGTGTTTGAAAAAAGAAGATTAAAAAAAAGGAAAGAAAGAAAAAAAGGGAGAGAATGTGATCAGGCAGGAGAGTAGAACAAAGCCATACACTAGAGATTTAGGGTATATTTTGATATGTTAGAAGATACTGCATCTCAAAATTTTAAAGAGAGAACAACTTATGTATATGCCAAAAATAAGGGTAACTAGTATGAAGGGATAGAATATGACTCTAAAAATGAAAAATAAAAAATTTAAAAAAGGGATTGATAAGATGTTGGTTGAAAAAGGGAAAAAGAAAAATTGAAAAAAGACAGTTAAAAAAATTAACTTTGAAAGACTAATGAATCATGGTAAAAAACTCATGAATTCTATGTGCAGTATTCCCCTAGCGCTGGAGTTCTGCCGTTCTCATTGATGGGTAAACGTGGTCTTGGCTGGCTGTTCGTGGTGATCTTCTGGGGGAGGGGCCTTTTGCCGTGGTTCCCAAATGTCTTTGCGGAGGCAGAATTGCCCTGCTGTTGCCGGTCCGGGCTAAGCAATCTGCTCGGGTTTGCTCTCAGGAGCTTTTGTTCCCTGCAAGCTCTCGGTACCGCTTTGGAGGTTGAGAGTGAAAATGGTGGCCTCCCAATCTCCACCCGGAGGAGCCGAGAACTCAGGGCCCACTCCTCAGTGCGCCCCCAGAGAAAAGCAGTCACTCCCGTGTCCCCGGTCTCCGGCCGCACTCCGTGCTCACCCGGCCTGTGACCGAGCGTTTCTATCTCTGGCACCCGACCCCGTGTGGAGTCTCCAAACCCAGCAGATCCCTGCGGTGCAGTTCCTCGCCGCTCCGCCCGGGGGAGGAAGGGGAGTCTCCCTGGATCTGCCGCTTGTGGGGTCCCTGCTGGAGGAGCCGTGCCCGGACTGGGCCGCGGATCACAGTTTATGGCCACCCCGAGCTGAGAGCCCACGCCTCGGCTCCGTCTCTGCAGCCGGCTTCCCCGCTCCGAGAGCTGGGAGCTCTGCCGCACGCAGGCTCCCCCGGTCTTCTGTGACCCCGAGGGTCCTGAGACCACACTGTCCCGGGAGGATTCCACCCCCCGCTTAGCCACTGGAGCGACGTCCCTCCGCGGAGCCGACTTCTAAAAGGTCCGATTTTGTGCTCCGC
>NW_027397073.1:15192350-15220898 GCF_003265705.2 Callorhinus ursinus | reverse complement strand
CCGCTTCTGGCAAGTGCTAGAAGCGGCTGGCGGAGGCCCCTCCCCCGCCGTCTATCCTCCCGAATATCGCCTCGGATTCACTTCTCCGCACGTCCTACCTTCCGGTAAGTGGTCGCTTCTCTGTTCAGAGAGTTGTTGCTCTTCTTTTCTTCGATCTCCTGTTGAGTTCGTAGGTGTTCAGAATGGTTTGATCCCTATCCAGCTGAATTCCTGAGACCAGATGAAATCCAGGTCTCCTACTCCTCCGCTGTCTTGCTCCCTTCCTCCTCTTTCTTTCTTTTTAAAATCTAGCCAGAAAAATTGGTTTCTGACTGCTGCCATAATGGATCATTCAACCTCTATTTTTCAGTGAGGTTGATTCTAGCAGTTTGTACCTTACATTAAAAAAAAATTTTTTTTTGAGGGGGGCGGTGCCTGGGTGGTTCAGTCAGTTGAGCTTCTGATTCTTGATCTCACCTCAGGTCTTGATCTCAGGGTTGTGAGTTCAAGCCCTGAATTGGGCTCCATGCTAGGCGTGGAGCCTGCTTAAAAAAATTTTTTTTTTAAACTCAACAACTTCAGCATTCAAAGAGTGTAAGTATTATGTGTTACCAGGAAGAAGGAATACTAAATCTTAGCCAAAAGAATGATTTGTAGGGTTTTTGGGAAAGGGAAATTTTTTATTGTTTAAATCACCAACTTTCTGAGTTTCAATTTCCTTGTTTAAAAATAAACATCTGGCTTGGATTAAATTTACAAGTTCTTTGATATCTAAAATTCTATGAAAGAAAAATGCTTAAAATTATTGTCTTCTTAGTTTAACACATCATTTTTCTTTATGATAAACTACCGAGTCTGAATTGGATTCGGTAACTAGTAAATAACATTTTCTAGATTTTTAAACACAAATTATTCCAAGTCCTTTTTTCCTCTAAAGGAAGTATATAGATACTTATTTTGCACGGAGATCACAGATTTTGGGGAAAGTTTCTTTGAGAGATAGTATTTTCAATTTTGTGGTTTCTTAGATGTACGCTAGGTAAATGGATTTCTTTCATCTGTTTGCATGTGCTACGTTATATTTCTGTGGGCGAAAATCATGCCTAGAGTGTTTTTTCAGTAACCATGCCCCTTGGTGTGCTTTTGATTAGAAATTAGAGAATCAGAGCTGGACGAGTATCTGATGTTCTACTCAAGGAAACACCTCGTTAAGGACTTTCAAATCTTTGTATAACACACCTGTATGTATAAGGGATTTACTCTGTTTCTCAGACCATGGTGTCTAGATGACCTCTAAAATTGTAATAATCTAATTTTGGTTTTTATTTATAAGTAGTTTATGTAATTTTCTACTGTTTGGAGTCTCCTATATTTATTTAAATCTGCTTTTCTACAGTTTTTACTCACTGATTCTAATTTTTCTCCCTTTCATTTTGCAGATTTAGATTTGGTTCAGTTTTCGCAAAAGCTAGCCCTTCAACTATTTAAGGAATCAATTAAGCTACCATATATGTTGTCTTTTCCAAGGTAAACATCTCCAGTTTCTGTGGTGGGTACCATGATAACACTGGTAAAGATGATAAAGAATATTAAAAAAAATTTTTTTTATTTGGGTCTAGTTTATACACAATGTTACATTTGTTTCAGGTGTATGACATAGTGATTCAATTTCTGTATCTGTTATGCTGTGCTCACTGCAAGTGTAGCTAATCTGTCACCATATAATGCTATTACAGTATTTAGTATATTACCTATGCTGTGCTATTTTTTCCTGTGACTTACTCATTCCATAACTGGAAGCCTGTATCTTCCACTCCCCTCCACCTATTTTGCCCATACCACCCACTCCCTGCCCTCTGGCAAGCATCAGTTTGTTCCCTGTACATATAGGTCTGATTCTGCTTTTTGTTTGTTTGTTTATTCATTGGTTATTTTAGCTCCCATATATGAGTGAAATCATATGGTATTTGTCTTTCTCAACCTAATTTCGCTTAGCATAAAACCCTCTAGGTCCTTCCATGTTGTTGCATATGACACAATCTCATCCTTTTCTAGGGTGGCATAATATTATATTATATATATTACATCATCTTCAAGGTTGAAAAGAACATTTGCAGATATCACTCACAGAAGTTAATTTAAATGTAGGACTTGAAACCATAAAACTTCTAGAAGAAAATGTAGGGGAAAATGTTCTTGATATTGGTCTTGGCTGTAATTTTTTTTTTTTTTATATGACACCAAAAGCACAAGCAACAAAAGCAAAAATCAAGTGGGACTATATCAGACTAAAAAGCTTCTGTACAGCAAAACGATCAACAAAATGAAGAAACAACCTAAGGAATGGGAGAAAATATTTGCAAATAATGTATCTGATAAGGAATTAATATCCTGAACATATAAGGAACACCTACAACTCAAAAGTAAAAAAACCAGATAACCCAATTAGGAAATGGGCAAAGGATCCAAATAACATTTTTCCAAAGAATATATGCAAAGGGCCAACAGGTATTCAACATTACTAAGTCACCAGGGAAATGCAAATCAAAACCACAATGATATCACCTTACACCTATTGGAATGGTTATCAGAAAGATAAGAATTAACAAGTGCTGTAAGGATATGGAGAAAAGAGAACCCTTGTACCCTGTTGGTGGGAATGTAAACTGGTTCAGCCACTGGAAAACAGTATGGAAGCTCCTTGAAAAATTTAAAAATAGATTTTCCATATGATCCAACAATCCCACTTTTGGGTACTTATCTGAAAGAAATGAAATCATTATCTCAAAGAGTTATATC
The DNA here is from genome assembly GCF_003265705.2 of Callorhinus ursinus. Taxonomy (NCBI): domain Eukaryota; kingdom Metazoa; phylum Chordata; class Mammalia; order Carnivora; family Otariidae; genus Callorhinus; species Callorhinus ursinus. The sequence goes on along the minus strand of NW_027397073.1, from coordinate 15,218,120 downwards.
TTATATAGGTGAACTAAATGTTTCTTTGGTGTAATTTGAGCAGGAAAAACAAAAAGCCTACTTGCTCCCAAACATTCATCTTGGTCTCAGGTTTATCCAACTCCTAAAATTCTTTTTTTTTTAAATTTATTTATTTATTAGAGAGAGAGAGAGAACCGTAGCTTGCGTGGTGGGGAGGCAGAGGGACAGGGAGAGAGAGTCTTAAGCAGACTCCACGCTGAGCGCAGAGCCCTGTGCGGGACTCGACCTCATGACCCTGCCAACTCCTAAAATTCTTTTTTTTAAAGATTTTATTTATTTATTTGACAGAGAGAGAGAGGGAGCACAAGCAGGGGGAGCAGCAGAGGCAGAGGGAGAAGCAGGCTCCCCGCTGAGCAGGGAGCCTGACACAATACTTGATCCCAGGACCCTGGGATCATAACCTGACCCGAAGGCAGATGCTTAACCAACTGAGCCACCCAGGCACCCCATAAAATCCTTAACTTCTATCATTTCTTTAGTTTCAATCTTTGTTTGAAGATTGAACAACTTTGTGTTTTCTTTGCCAAGAGAAAAACCTTGACAGGAGGCAAGGTAGGGCAGATAGGTATTTCAAGACTAGAAGGATATAGAATGGTTTAGGACATAGGATGCTGGCCACGATCGGGCAAGGAACACGAGGAGGAGAGCTCTGCAGAGCCAGGATTCAGCAGGGGCAAACCTAAGTCACACGAATAGTCAGAACTCTAGAAAACTGGGATCTCGATATTTGGATGGGCACCTTGAGGAATAATTGATTAGTTTCAAAATTAAGTAAGCATTAGGGACACTCATATTTCAGTGCTGTAAAGCTTGATGTCATATTTAACTGTTCATTTTCTTAGGCTAAGAAGGAAGGCTCTGTTTGACAACATTTTACTTTTAATTATAGGGATGACATGATTAACAGTACTGATGTGGGCTAGGTAATTACAGTGTTAAGCCTAATATTAGTGTAAGAGAACAGTGAATTTTTAATGCATCAAAGAATAAGGCCTGAAAGAATATTGCATAGGCAATTAATTATAATCAATTTTATAGAAGATATGTAACCGCATTAATAGTCAGAGTGTGGTTTACTGTTCACAATTCACGCAGGAGCGCCTGAAGGATGCAGTTAGAGAGGAAGCACTGTATACTGTATAAGCTTCCGTAAGATTATACCACAGACTGGGTGGCTTAACCAACTGGAATTCCTTTTCTCACAGTCATGACTGCTAGATATCCAAGATCAAGACGTCATCACGGTTACTTCCGGTGAGACCTTCATTCCTGCCTTGTAGGCTTCTGCCTTCCTGTGCTGTCCTCACCTGGCCTCTTCTCTGCAAACACACACACACAGAGCTCTGATATCTTTGTCTCTGATAAGGACACCAGTTCTGTTGGATTAGATCCCCATCCTGTGACCTCATTTAACTTTAATTACTTCTCTACAGGTCCTATCTCCAAGTAGAGTCACATTTGGAGTTAGGGCTTCAACAGATGAATTCTGGGGGCTTATCATTCAGTCCATAACACACTGAATCCCACCCTGAAGTCAAGACTGGCCCAGTGTATTGGAGTGGCTAGGAGCCAGTGCCCTGGGGCTAGATCGTCTGGGTTTGAATCCTACTTGTGCTTCCCTTCTTAAAACACTCTTTCTTGGGTTTCTAACTGTGGATGTTAATAACAGTACCTCTCTCACAGGTTTGATGTGAAGATCAAATGACTTATAATATAAAAACCCATAGCACAGTGCTTGGCACTTAGGCAGGCTCAGAAAATATTAGATATTGGTTTTGTTGTTGGCTAGGTTTTAGCTTTTGGTGAAATTAGGCAATGGGTTACATGCTAAGATTTGAAAAAAAAATCATGTAAAGAACGTTACAGGAAAGTGGAATTGACATTAGCGATATTAGAAAGGTCTTATGGGACAAAGAATTTATTTAAGGCATAAAGGTCAACTTGTTTACCTCTTTGTTCCTAAGAAGCAGGAATAAATTATCAAAATAATGGGAGAAAAAATGGATTTTTCTCATAGCTGCTTGTTTGAAAAATGTCAACTTATAAAGAATTTACAAGGGTGCAATGACAATACGTTAATTATATCATGAAATATGCAAATGGAGGTCAGTATTTAAAAGCATGAAATTCTGGATAAAATGTACATTTCTCACCAAAATAGCAAACTGTTAATTATAATTTTCATGAAAGCTCTAAAAATACAACAGATGTAAAAGCAAAACTTTAGAAAAACGAAAGACATGGTATTATAAAATTATTTCTGATTTTGTTCAAGTCCCAGTAGGCTTCTGCACAAAATTAATAACCCCCTGATGAAGGAGCTCATAAAGATTTTCCTGGGGATGAGTTAAATCCCCAGGAAGGAATTATATTAATAGATGATATATATAACATATATGATTATATAAATTATGTACATTTATTAGAAGGAATTCTATTAACCATTAGAGGTTTAGGATTCAGACTAGGAGAAACTTATTTTATGTATGGATACCAGTGATATGTTTCTGTTTAACAGATTACCTCCAAAACTTAGCAGTTTAAAATAATAATAAATACTATCTCATACAGTTCCTGTGGGTCAGGAATCTGGGAGTGGCTTAGCTGGGTGGGTCTGTCTTGAGATTTTCCACTATGTTTCGGGCAACATGAAGTCACTGGAAGGTTTGGCTAGGCTTTGGGCATCAGCAAGACATCTCTCTCCCAAGGCTGTGGACTGCAGCCCTCAGTCACTTGCTGGCTATTTGCAGGACGCCACATAGACCTCTCCACAGGGCTGCTAGAGAGTCCACATGACAGAGCAGCTGCCTTGCCCCAGAATGGATAGAAGAGAATAAGGCAGAGGTCGCAATGTCTTTCATGACCTTACCTTGAAAGTCACACACCATCACTCTGCCATGTTTTTTATAACAATCAGTCACTATGATATTAATTTAGGAGGTGGAGACAGAGAAGGAACAGGCAGAATCAGAATTCCTGGATCTCAACAGGGACAGGGTGAGTTTGTGTATATGGAGGGGGATTCAGGCTGGGAGTGGTGATGGAGGAAATTAGGTGAGGATGGTATGAAGTTAAAAAAATAAGCCACCAGGACAGCAAGCGCCACTGTCTTCCTTGTTATCTTACTCCTAATGACCCTGCCAAGTTAAAATGAAATCTTATGAGTTTTTTTTTTTTTTAAGATTTTATTTATTTGACAGAGAGAGAGAGAGCAGAAGCAGGGGGAGCGGCAGGCAGAGGGAGAGAAAGAAGCAGCCTCCCCACAGATCAGGGAGCCCGATGCAGGGCTCAATCCCAGGACCCCGGGATCAGGACCTGAGCCGAAGGCAGTTTCTTAACCAACTGAGCCATCCGGGCATCCCAAAATCCTATGAGTTTAAGGGTCATATCTCTTTTTAGCTTTGTATTAGGCTCACAGTATAGAAAGCATTCTATAGAGGCCTGGACTTCGTGTTAAAATACACTCCCAGGTAAAACCCATAAAAAGGTATTTACTGTTAGGTCAGAGAAGAACATCCATGAAAGAAGTGGCTTCGTAACAGAAAGGTAGAAGTGTGCTTTTGATTGTTGAGTGTAGGTTGATACTCATGAAATGGCTGATTGAGACAAAGTGACTTTCAGGGAAAGTAAGTTAGCATTCTCAGTCATGCATTGTTATTATCTTATGAGGCTTGTGTTGAGCAGTAAGAGGGCTTGGATTTTTGTGGGTAGTTATAAATTCGGATTTTCTCTCTTGATGTCAGGAGTTGAGTTGAGCTGGAGAGACCTGAGCTGCCAGGTGTTGGTGTAGCTTATTAAGACGACAAGCCAAAGTGATAGTAATGGTCATGCCTCTGATTATTTCCTCAATAGTATGAGCAAGAGGCTAACCCACAGCAAGTGTCCACTCCTGCCCCATTCCATTCCCACTGCCTAGGGGAGGAGTCGGGAGGGCAGCTCCCGGTGAGACCGGCCAGGTAAAGTCTTTGTAAGTGCCTGTGGTCACTCGCGCCTGATAGATCGAACAGGTTTGTAGCCAACAGCTGGTTGCCTCGATTGTTCTCCTAGTTACAAACCTATAGGATTGTATTTGTCTACTTTTGATTTGGGAAATATGGTCACTGCAATTCTGGCTTTCTAATTGTGTTCCTTTTCTTCTACTTCTGCAAGCTTGTAGCTTCTACTGACTTTATAATATCAGATTGGTAAAGGCTCATCACTGAGGCATGTACGAGGGAAAATCAAAGGGCTTTATTAACAACTATGAAAAATAAATACTTGTGAAATGTGCTGAACTTACAGCAATGTTTGCTGCCCTGGAGCTGATATTTCCTTCTTGGTCTAGAACAGCGCATGCCCTTAGTAAAATTGGTGAGCTTTTGGATTGCATGTTTGCTTTTCTACATCTCTCTACCTTCTCTGACCTTCCAAAAGAGCAGTGACCTCACATTGCCCTCTTGTTTTCCAAGCTTCATGTTTCATTTTTCCACATCAAACTGCTTATGAACCAAGTACTTAAGTAGATGTTCCCAAATATTTCTTTTTAGTTTGTCACCTGGGGATCACCATCCCCTTCAACTCCATCTTAGAGGTTGGTGTTAGAAGGAAAACAACTTGTTAAATGAATGCATGCTAGAATTTTTATGATTACTAGCCTGCCAGGTCTCATAAGTTATGTTTGCATTTTAAATACACGCAGCAACAAAACAAGTTGACCCAGATATTAATCTCTAGATGATAGATTGTGGGTTTTCAGGGAAAGTAATAAAGGAGTCATGGAATTAGAGCCAGATAGGAGAAATGGGTGGGGTGAGAGTAGCTAAGAAAAAGAACTTTTATATTCTAAATTCTGTAGTTTAAATGAAGTCCCATTCTACTAGATACTCTGAGCCGTTCTTTTGCTTGAAGACAGACTGAAAAATTAGAATGAGAAAAATTAAATAAATAGTCTCATCATTCACTTAATTGCTTAGGCCCAAATCCTTAGTACCCATCTTCAATTACTTATTTCATCTCACATCCTCTACCTAATAATTGGTCACCAAACCCGTAGATTTTTATAGTGTATCCAGATCTAACTCCTGCTTCTCCTCTGCGTGTCTACATTTGGTCCAAGACCCCATTTTGTGTCACGGGACAGCCTAACGTCTGTGCTCCCCAGCACTCCTCAACACAGCCACCACCACGCTCCTCTCTAAATAAGGTCAGATCGGGTCAACCCTGTCATTCTCCTGCTCTCGGGTCCCATGGCTTCCCCCACACTAAGAGGAAAATCCAAAGTCTGTCTATGCTCTGCCTCCTGGTTATCTCTTAGATCTCATTTTCTACCCCTCTCTCTTCTGCTCACTATGTTCCAACTCTGACAGCCTTCCTGCTGTGCCTCGAATGTGCCAAGCATCTTCCTATGTCAAGGCATTTCCTTTTGCTGTCCTTTCCTTCCTCTTCCTCTTGGGGGGGGGGTGGTGGTGGTGGGGGGAGCTTTCCCAGATATCCACATGGTTCTTCTCTCAGTTCAGTCAGATCTTTCCTCAAATGTCACCTCAGAGACTCCATGCCCAAACAACCTATCTAGCAAAGCTTTGCCTTCACTATTTCCTTACCCTAATTCATTTTTTTCATAGCTATGTAAATATGTAGTAGTATGTTTCTCTAGAAAAACAGAACTAATAATTATATCTGTCTATGTATCTACCATCTATCATCTATCTATCTGTCTATCTCTGATGATCTGACATCTGCAAGCTGGAGATCCAGGAAAGCCAATGGTGTAATTCAGTCCAAGTCCAAAAGCCTGAGGACCAGGAGCTCCAAGGGCAGAAGATTGATGTCGCAGCTGAAGCAACGAGGCAGAAAGGACTGAACTGCATTCAGGCCCTCAGTGGATTAGATGATGCCCGTCTGTATTGAGGAAGGCAACCTTCTTTACTGACTCTACCAGTCGAATGCCAATTTCATCTGGAAACACCCCCACAGACATACTTAAAAAATTGTTTAGCCAAATATCTGGGTACCCTGTGATCTAGTCAACTTGAGAAATAAAATTAACACACACACACACACACACACACACACTTTACTATCTATCTACCTCACTCGAATATATGCTTCATATGGCAAAGGACTTTGTGTTTTATTCATTACCATGTCTCCAGGACCTAGAGCAGTACTTGACATATAATAGCTGTTTAATTAAATATTTGTTGAATAAAAGAATAATCTTTAAAAAGTAAGTATGTATACTTTATACACACACACACACACACAGACACACATATATATATTTAAGATTTTATTTTTAAGTAATCTCTGGCTATACCCAACGTGGGGCTCGAATTCACAACTCCAAGATCAAGAGTCACGTGTTTGGGGAGCCTGGGTGTCTCAGTCAGTTGAATGTATGACTCTTGATCTTGGCTCAGCTCATGATCTCAGGGTTGTGAGATCCAGCCCTGCTTGGGCCCTGCGCTCAGCATGGAGTGTGCTCGAGATTCTCTCCCCCCTCTTAGTGCCTCTCCCCTTGCTCATATGTGTGCACTCTCTCTCTCTCTCTCTTTCTCTCTCTCTAAAAGAGAGAAATCTTTTTAAAAAAAAGTCACATGCTTTAATGACTGAGCCAGTCAGGCACCCCCTTTTTATATATTTTTGATAAACAATAATAAATCTATTAGATTAAATTATTTTTATTCCTCGAGGTGAAAACCAGGACCTCATAACCTAAGGATTACAGAGAAATAAGAAATGACAGAACCTATCATTAAGGAGCCCATAAATAGGAGGAGATAGAGTATTGTTGATTCTGGTAATGCCCAGAAACATCACCTATATTTTCACACTAAAATATACTATAAAATATACCGGCATTCTAAATACACACACACACACACACACACACACACACACACACACGCACGCATATATTAATATTCTTACAATAATAGCTAAAGTGATTATTGAAAAAAGTAATATAAGACAAAAGAAAGTAATGAAAAATTAAGTAGTAATTGGATATGGTACTTCAGTTTTATTCTGAGTTCTCTATTTTTTTTTTAATTCATATAACCATTTTCTGTCTGGATAGAAAAATGTAGTACCAAATTTATTGAAATATGATTTTTGCCATGGTTTCACTCATTTTCCTTAGTACAGTACTTATTTTTCTCACTGTATAAGATCATTTTGCCTCTTTGGGCTATGTTATCTCTCAGTGCTATGCTTCGTGTGGTCTGGCTGTTGTAAATGCTAGAGGAGCATGAAAATGTTGAATATTTTAGGTTGTGAGCTCATTAAAGCTGTCCTCAGAAGGTTGATCACTGTAAAGGAGCAAATGAAGGTAATGACTAATTTTCTAGAAATCTGGGGAGAGGGTGTAGCCAGAAGAGGAGCTGTCCCTGATTTCAGACGCCCCAGGCGGTCCCATTTCCCCAGAGCTATGGCATGAATGATTTTAAGAGAGAACGAGGCAGCCCTAAAGTACAAGAAGCCTTATTCCACTCGTGCTCGGGCTCAGGCCCACAAGGTAGAAATCCTTTTTTACAGCCTTAGCTGTTGAAAGCCCCAGAAAGAATCCACTGAATTGTAGCTGCAGGTCTTAGAGAATCCTGGTGCAATTTCGAAGAAGATTCTTTTTCCTATAAAATTCTCCATCTTAATAGCAAGATTGTTTAATTCTAAATAGATTTCATTTACTTTCTCCCAGTCAATACATAGGACTTTTGATATGATTTGACAAAAAAAAAAAATCATTGTACCACCAATGACCTTTATGTCTCTTGTTTTAATGATTTCAAAGTCATTATGAAAGAAAGCGCCAGCAGCTTTGTACATATTTGTTCAAGTCTCTCTGCCACTTCTTTGTTATTTCAACAAAGAGCAGATGGAACATCAAAACCAGCAATGAAAATGGTATATTTCCTCCTTTATCTTTCTCAGTTTTTTTCTATTTGAATTTTTCCCCATCTCTGCTTTTTAGTGTTATTAAAATCAAATGTAGAATTTCATATTTTGTTGTCCTTCCATTGAGTATTTGAATGTGTACTTTTTGTTTTGGGTTGCTATAGTTATAAAGGGAGTCTAGATACCATTTTCCCTGGTAGCCCATAATGTTACATGCCCACAAGAAAGGATCAGAGGAAAATATAAGAAAGTTGGTCGCTATTAAGACAAAATGATCATTACAGTTTTATTAAGATTTTGGAACTTAGGAGAAGCCTTGAGATGTAGCCAGTAAGTTACTGAACTAGATAGAAGTCAGACCTTGCACTCTTATGTCCAAATGCTGAATTCTTTCCATTATATCCAAGTGAAAAGTAGAGAGAAATTGGGGGGTGCATGTTAGGGGTGCAGCAGAGAGAAATGATCATCACAAACTGAGTGTAGTAAAGTGGTTGTAATTGGGTACTATGCCGGACACTATGGAATTATGATATCAAGATTTCAAAAACATGTTCATTCAAAATCTGTAATAAATTATCTTTTATCCAGGATGATGAGGTTTAGATTGGTAATACTTCTAGAATTGGGCTGGGATGTTGTATGTAGACACAATTTAAATTCCATGCTTAGAATTCTTCTTGCCTTTTAAAATACTACCATCACCAAAGTCATGCATTAATAACAAAACCATGTTGATATCAATGAAACTTTATGTTACAATCTATCCCAACTTACCTGTATCACCATGCCAACAGCAGGACATCACCAGTGGGTCATTTATAGCCAAGTGAGGAGGACAGATTGGTTCAGTTTGTCCACAGAGGGGGCCTAGGTACACAAAGGGGCACAAGCTTTGTTCTCAAAGGACTTGCTTTTTAGAGAAATGTGAATGGAGGGCTTTTAGGAATATTCGGGAAATGTCCTCTCTGGGTGAGTAGCTTGTGTCAGAGCTGTAGGCCCTTTGGGAATAAAGAAATGATCGGTATTATGAGGCACTCTTTCATTCTAGGATCATAAACCTTTCTGTAAGCCTCTTTTGCTCCCTTAGAGACATCCCTTTGCTCTGGAGTCCTGACAGTCCTTATCTTTGCCCCTGGCCCATTTCTCAGCTTCCCCTTTGTGTGAGCTGGGTCATTATGGCTCCCATTGTCCTTTGGATGAGTCCCAGCTCCTCACCTGGTTAGTGTTCTTTGACGGGGGCCCTGAAGTGTCTATAAAGAGTCACACTGACCTGGTTTCAACACTCCGGATTTATATCCTCTGCAAAGTTACTTTTTCCTTCTGGTCTGTTATCTTCATTTCCTCTAAAATGTGGGTTATCTCGTGCTTTTCAAATTAGTTGAAGAAATAACCAAGAGCAATCATTTGAAGCATTAACCTGCTTGTTCCGTACTTCCAATTCCTCACAGACTGCCTGATTTTAAGTCCAACCTAGGTCTTTTTAATTATCCTTCATACTCCTCTTCAACTCTTTCCTCTTGTTACCTATTGTTTTTTTTATCTTACCCCGGAGTTGTCAAGGTTTACCTATCCATCTGTGAATGATACTTTGAAATTCCCATGGCAACTACAGGCCATATGAATTCCTGTCCCAGCCAAGGTGTGAGCTCTTTGTGGTGTCCACTGAGCTGTGAGGCAAGGTCAGAACCATAGAAGTGTCACCTTCCACTGGACTTCTCTGATGCTGACCATCAGTAGTTTTGGGGTTTTGCCATATTGCCACTGTTACCCAGCTGTGGCTGAGGGAGGGGTAGGTAGTGGGAGCAGGTAGTGGGAGCAGACCCATAAACAGACATTATAGAATTAACTTATAACATCCCTTTAATACAGATAATATTGTTTACATTTTAAAGATGAGGAAACAGAGTCTTGGCTTAGTTAATTGGGGTCACACACTGGATTCAAATTCGGGTCTGTGTGACTTCAAAATCCACTAGGCTAGGGTGTGACTGCATCCCACCGGTGAGGCCTACTTGGTCTAGGATCTGATCTTCAGCCCAGACCTGCCCATTAGCTCATCCGTTCATTCTGGATGTGGTCGTTCTCTTCATCCACTTCCAGCTTCTGACCCTGGCTCTCCCGGCCTGCCCTTGACCAAGCTGCTCACCTGGAGAGGGTGCTTCTATCTAATACACGGACATGAAAGAGGCCAGTGGTGACCCAGATCACTGCTTAGTTGTGTTGGCGCTTGGGTGTCTTTTTCAATTTTACTGAATGAATTAGAGATGGCTATTTGCTCTAAGTGGAAACAGAAATTAAAAGAGAAGTTGCTCTCCCCAGATTTCTTCCTCTGCATTCCTTATGTGATGACAACATCACAGGGAGCACGTCTCGATCTTTCTGTAGCCAGACTAGATTGCTGTCACTCCAAACCGAGCTCACCCCAAATGCTGTAGCAAGTCTGACCTAATGATGCTGTTGTGGAACAAGGGTGAATGATCCAAGTAGAACTTGGAAAAAGAAGAACCCAAGAGAGTTTGGTTGGGAGAGAGAACAGATGGGATCACAAAGCCATGACCAAGGTCGAGGGCAGTCAGCCTGTAGGTGGCAGACAAGTAAGCAAGCAATGATTTTCATTACCAGTTGTTAATCATAAAATGTATATGAGCTTTCTGTTTTGGAGGTTTTAGCATTTACACTCACTTGGGGACTTTTGGTTTAGAAGAATGAAAGTTCACTTTTTGTTCTGATACTGTAACTGTTCCTATATCTAGCATATTGAATCCTGTGTATTCGTTTCAATGGCAGAAGTAAATCTGTGTTTTCCTGTTATGCCTTAGTCAGTATTAGCCAACCTGTAGAACACTCACAGAAAGTTTTAAAATGATGTGTTGCAGAAATGTGTAGTCTTAAATAGAACTTTTTTTTTCTGATATCAGCCACATTTTAGTGACCTCTTCCAAGAAAGATTCATTATCTACCCTTTTAGGATGCCTGTGTTTGTATCATTCAAAGTAAGTATATTCCTGGATAAGTAAGTAAGGTAATATCTTAATCATTCAACATATATTATTCCTATTGGGCAATACCATGGTGACTTTTGAATAGTTTCTGAGATATGGTGTAATGAGCAAATGATTGAATGTTATCTTCAGAAATGATCCAGAAGGCCATAAGACTAGGCATCTGGTTAGTGTATAATGCTGAGTATAAATGCATATACTATTGGGGCAAATGGCAGTATGTGGATTATATAAACACAGACTTAGTTACAGAAAGTTGGATATAATGGAATAAATCTAATGAATAGACATATGAGAAATTCAGGGATTTTGTGTTTTAGCATAAAGCTGCCCTAAAGGAAAAATAGAACAGATTTTCAGTTTGTCAAATGCTTGAGTGGTGTAAAAGCAAAGCCAAAATTGTACAATCTCAAATAAGCATAAATCCAGTAGAGGGACTAATTATTTTCCGCTAGGATTCTTCCAAAGTGAGAGTAATTTTATTCTTTTTAAAGCTTAGTTTAAGAGCAGAATTTTATCCATATATTTTGCTTGTTAGTAGCAGCTTTAATAGGAAGGTCTGATTTAAGAGAAAATCAATAATTTCTTGCATGTGTTATATGGTATTTTGGATTAAAAAACATTTTGTTAGTTTCTATAACAACAGTGTGAAGTAGAAAAGCATCATTATTCTCATTATAAAAAGGAGTAAACAGAGACTATAAGTTGTTTTTGTAGCTATTTCTATGGATCTGGGCTCCTTTGTCTGGTCTTGGCTTTTGATGACTGACCCAGGTAGAGAAGCCATCTGAGGACAATAAATTGGGTGATATTCACACACACAAAAAGTCCAACAGAAAGCCATAAAACTTGGCCTGATTAAACAAGTAGACCATGGGCACATCTCTTTGGGGATTAGAGGCCTTGTCAGCTGCTTCTCAGGTCTGGGCTCTTGAGCCTATACCCCCATTCAGAGGCAGAGCAAGGGTCTGCTTCCGATTTTTGACATAAGTAGTGTCAAAAGCCATTTTACCTTAAAAAAAATCAGTATTGTCTCCTGTAGCATACTTTATTCTTGGCATTACTCATTCCTTTGATTTATCCACTGAGGGTCAATGTCAAGATAACATCTCAGGAGTGAGAAATGAGAAACATTACTCTGTCATCAGCTTCAATGCCTTGGCTTAAATTAACATTTAGAACTGAATTAGTTTATCTCATTATACAGTCCCTTACCAGAAGTCCAGTAGAATGGACATGAGGCAAGTTGATCTGGGAAAGGAAGAAGAAAGAAGGAAGGCAAAAGTTGGAAGAAAGAGGCATTCTGGAGTGGGCACACTTGGGGAGTGTGGGCAGCTTGCTGACATGTCAGTTAGAAAGTGCTAAGCAAAATGATCTGAAATCTGGTAAAAAACAAAACAAAACAAAAACAGACATGAAGTTCCTTGCTTCCTCCCAGACTCGAATTCCATTTGTGCTTTTCTCAAAAGCTATCATTTTGTTCTATCTTCTGGTAAGGTGAGAAAGAAATAGGTTTATAGCAGCTGATAAAGTCTAGGGCTTTATTTGATAATTTCAAAGAGTATGTTTGGTGGTGGTGATATGGTTGGAGTATTTAAATAACTGTTTAATTATATCCAGATATAATTAAATGATAAGCAAAATTTAGAAGTACAACACTTAAGAAGTACAAGGTATTACATACTTTGGTATTTAATAATTACATGCTTATTGAAATAGTTGATCAAACTTTCAAAATAATATCATAAAAAGGCAACCACATAACCCATAATGGTATTATACATTTCTTAAAATATCCACCAGCAAATGAAACTATTTAACATTAGTGCAAGAATCATTGAAAGGGCAATTTAATTTTTTAACTGTAGAATTAAAGTATTTCTGAAATGGTGGAGTGTCTTACAGTGTTTGATGAATATGTGATTCCAGAAACATCTTAGTTATGGAGAGGGCAACATCCATTCATGTCAATAAATAGAAATGGAGTCAATGGCTTCCAGAATTCCTTTTTTAATCTTTATTTTATTCTTTTGAATATTTAGCAAACTTGAACAAACAGCAGTTATATTTACTGCTAGATTTATTAGATATATTTTTATCCTACTGTACAAACTGAATAATATCTTACATGTACAAACAACATCATCACCCAAGAGAATCTAGGGATTCTTTAATCCAACCCCATCTTTAATGGCAACTCTTCTCCTAACATCTTAATGTTTCTTTTTATGTCAAGGGAACTCAATATAACTCCTGGATTCTCTTTACTCATTCCAGGAACATTTACTTGATTAGTACATTTGGAAGAATAATTGGGGTTATATTATATGTGTTTTTATGTCACATTTGAGAATATTCAGTTCTGCTGGGTGGGAAACAAGAAAAGCAAATGGGATAGATGAAACTCCCAGACTGTGGTAAGTACAAACAGTGAAGTCACTAACCTGTAGGACACATTTAAGCCAAGTAAACTCAGTGGAACATATGTGGGTTGGACACAGATAAAGAAGGATGGAGCAAATGAGAGCTGCTTCTAGACAGGAAAGGAATGGAAGGATTGAGTGAACATTAAATATTAATAAAGCACAGATCATGCCACATTCATACTGACAACAGTATCATCCCTAAATCAGCTACCCACTGATGATACCAACCTTGGCCCCAAGTATATGCTGATCCAAATATTCAGAAAGAAGTCAGGTGACGCAGCAGGTCATTGATAGCTACAAGTGTGGGTGGGCAAACTTGCCTCTGTTTTCTCTAGTAGAGCAAGTGTGTGTTGGCTCCAGGTGTCATCCACCTGTTGGGTCCCTTTGTTCAATCTCAACTTTGTAACCACACTGTCAGCAGGGAAGGCTGATCCAGCACAGAGAAACAAGACAGGTGAACAGTGCATAATCCAGGACATAGTGGAGTGGTTCTCTCAGCTGCACCATATTGTATCTGGTCTCTTCCCTCTGCTTCTTGCTGTATGTTTTAAACTTGATTCAGTAAATAGTGTCATGTTAACGTGATAGCCATGGTAGCCATTGGTAGCCCTTGGTAGCCATGCCCTCTTACTGTGGGATCTAGCCACTCAGAGAGAGCATCTATTCTAAGCTTCCCTAGAATTAAGCTCTTCTGCAGCAGGGGAGGCCTGTTCAACTTGCCCACTAATGTTACCTGTGACAGGGAAGTCTGTCTAGTCCTGTCGCATTTGGTTCTTATAATAGGCTAGCTCCCCCCATTTTACCCTTCACAGATAATAAAGATAACATTTTGATCTTTTACCTGTCACTGCTTTACTTTGTTTCTCAGTTTTTTCAGCACCTGGGTACCAAAGAGGAATGTTAATTACTGGACCTTCTTAGATTCCCCAACCCTCCTCACTTTAAAGTTGGGGGGAACTGAGGCCCAGAGAGTCCACAGAACATTTAGATTGTCCTTGCTAGGAGGGTGGGTGTAGTGGAATTCTCATTTCTGTAAAGACAAGCATGGAGGTATGGGCTCCTGGGTGGTACCCTCTGTCCCTCAGCTGTTTTTCCCATGGATTTTATCAAATTAGGGACTAAGTGGCCTATCCTGTGGCTTTATTCTCTGGATGTGGAAGGCTTTTTTGCCCAAATGTCTAAAAGAGTCATCACATGGACATCAGGTCACCCTGCCCTATACTTAATTATCCCCTTCACTCTACCCATGTCTTATGGTTAAGGACAGTCTGAAATCCATGTATCCCTGTCTAGGATTATGGAAACGTGTTTCTTATCAGTTCCTATGGATAATTCTTACTTAGTGAATCCTGGCTCCGAGTTTATACTTAGGCTGAGTCAAACCGGTGCCTCTATATTCTCAGTGGCAGGCAATGTGATCCTTTGACATTGTACTAGAGTTGTATACTCTAAGTGTGTGGCCTCAACTAGACTGCTTTCAAAGTCCTGGTTTCCTGACAGGGATGCCACCTTTTCTGCCCTTTCTTCATTCTGTTTCTGTCCACTTCAGGAAGTGCTAAGATATATTTTTTTTAAGATTTTATTTTTAAGTATTCTCTACACCCAACATGGGGCTCAAACTCACAACCCTGAGATCAAGAATCGCCTGTTCTACTGACTGAGCCAGCCAGGAGCCCCAGAAAGTGCTACAATTTTATTTCTGAATTTTATGGGAGAAAACTTCCCAGATAGAATGATTAAAACAGTTCATTCACTGAGGTGCCTGGGTGGCTCTGTTGGTTAAGTGTCTGCCTCTTGATCTCAGCTCAGGTCTTGATCTGAGGGTTGTGAGTTCAAGCCCCACATTGGGCTTCATGCTGGGTGTGGAGCCTACTTTAAAAAACAAACAAATAAACAAAAGAGTTCAGTCGCTAATAAAAAGGACACTAGTACCTTCTCTTACATTTCATTTCAGCTGTTACCCACCTTCAACATTACTCAATTTCTTTGACTTTAGGTAGGTTCCATTTTGCTTCAAGATCTGTTGCTAACATTGAGAATAATGATTGCATTTTGTTTATTCATGATTCCTATGGCCTAGCCCAATTCCTGGGAAATAAGGAGGAAAATATAGTGATTAAGAGCCATTGGAGATAAACTTTGTTTTTGTTTTGTCATTCAGTATCTATTTTCCCTTTCCTTAAAGAGCACCCTGATATTTATTTATGGGAATGACTATGGCCAGAACTGGATATAGTCTGGCAGGATTGTCATTCATTGTGCCCCAGGCATGACTGCAGGACCTAAGCTACCTCAACCATGCACTCGTTCCCTGCATTTCAGAGATAAAAACAACACTGAAGTTTGTTGGTGGTGATTGGTCACAGAGGCAGCACCTGGTAGAGGCAGATGTCCACCAGTTCTTTTTTAAATTTTGAGGTGAAGGGTGTCTGGGTGGCTCAGTCGATTAAGCGTCTGCTTTCGGCTCAGATCATGATCCCTGGGTCCTGGGATGGAGTACTGTGTCAGGCTCCCTGCTCAGCGGGGAGCCTGCTTCTTCCTCTGCCTGCAGCTCCCCCTGCTTGTGCTCTCTCTCTTTCTCTCTCTCTGACAAATAAATAAATAAAATATTAAAAAAAATAAATTTTGAGGTGAAATTCACAAAACATGCAGTTAACCATCTTAAAGTGTACAATTCAGTGGATTCACGATGTTGTGCAACCACCACCACTCTCCAGTTTCAGAGCTTTCTCATCACCCCAGAAGACAACCCCATACCCAGTAGGTACTCATTCCCTCTCATTCTACCAGCTCTTGCCACCAAGATGCCTATTGTTATTTCTGGTCCTTTGGTGTTTCCTTTGATTCTGTAAACTACCCCATATCCTTAAAATAATTCTTTTTTTACTTAAGTTATTCAAAGTTACTTTCTCTTGCTTGCAACCAACTAATTACAACTAATACAAAGCTAAGAGTTTTGGAATCAGAAGATTGTAACCTCAACTACAGATAGAAATTTGTCAGGATTAAGTGAGATAATTCACGTAGGGCAATTTGCAATCTTAGTGCAGTGTATACAGTAAATCAATGATAGGTATCATTATTACTGCTATTATTATTAAGTATTAGATGCACATTTAATGAGTGAGTTACTACTCAAGTGAAGTATCTCATCTCTCTCATGGCATGTTTGCAAATTTGAACTGGGTCAAGTCTAGATATGGGTAGAGAAGATGAATAGGTACAAAGACAAGATACGGAGACATGCACACTAGGCAGGAGAGATGAGGAAAGTGATTAAGTAAATAAATATTCAGAAACGTTTTGGTGAGTGTGGAGCATTTTTCCTCCATTCCTGATGTTTCTTTCCAAGTGAAGGGATGTCAGTTACTGTACCTGTCCTCGCCTTTCTCTGTTAGATGAGTTTGGGAGCAGAAAGTGGGCATGTAACCCTCTGACTCTTCCTTTTTCTCTTTCTTGGAAATGAGTTTCCTGCAGGAAGTGAAGCAAAGGACCTGCTGTGATTCTGGGGGCGAGATTTGGGAGTGTGGAAAACCACAATGGCCAGAGCTGCTGTGACTCATTTGCTCCTGGATTCCTTTGGGTTCCTTATGACGACATTGCTTCTTGCATTGTTGTCATTTGGGAGGAAAAACATCTCTTTCCATCAGTGATTAGAGAAAGAAGATACTGCCAAGATAGGGTGGAGATCACAAAATTGTGAGATGGGCTGAAGAGGAGTGGTGAGAGATAGGATGCTGGTTTTCACCCAGTCCCTGGGGATGTGGGTGTTTATTTGCTAGAATGTTCCGTGAAAACCACACCTATGTGAACCGTGGGGAAACATACATTTCCATAATTTAGAAGAGATAGTTGAAAGAACTGTATTCACCTGCTTTGCTTAAAAGGACTTGAGTTAATTTATGAAGTTATTGCTAATAGATTTTGAAGCTTACTCTTTTGATAGTTTGATTTAGAGCCTGTGGATTGATTCTTCTACATGGCAGATTTTAAAAAGTCAGCATAGCTCTTCAGCTGTGATTTCTCAAGCTACCCTATTTTCTTAGCTGAGACAATCATTTGTTAAACTAATGGGAAATAATTGCCTAAGTACATTAGAAGACACAATTTCTTCCAGAGTTAATACATGGCTCAGGATTAAGTTTTCTTTGACAAGCCTCGCTATCAAGAACTAAGAAGGGAAAGGTCAAAAGAGGAAGCTATTTCCTCAAAAGAGTGGATTTTGCAGGATAGAACCAAGATGATGGTGTTAACAGAATGGGTCAATATAATAATATTTAGCATCTTTACACAAGAATTTCTTGAAAAAGAATTCTTTGGCTTGGTAGAAAACACTCTTTTTGGAAAGGAAGTCTCCCTCTAACCCAACAAACACTCAAGGAAAGTAGGCAGAAGCTGGAGAAAGAAGATGGATCATAAGTTATTCAGCTAACAATGTTGACATATGGTATGAACTTTGATATGCTACTTGGCATATACCAGTGCATGCTCATATTGGGGTCAGTATAGACTCAGAATACATTGACTGCATATTGAATAACATTGAATAAATTTGTTCAGTATACTTAGAATATAGTCATAAACACAGCTCTATTTCTTTACATCCTTACTGTCTCCCTGAGATAGTCTTTTCACTGTTTCTCCATGGACACAAATTATGTCCTGGTTGCACAAAAAGAAAATTTGTTCTTTAAGGCCCTTACAAAAGCCATGCTAGTGTTAAGAGGTCTATGAATTTCAGTGAAGAAAAAGAAATTAATGATGTGCTTTGGGGTGAGTGGGGAAGGGCGAGAGGGGGAGTCGGACATCAGGCTGATTTTCCAGTGTTTTCTTGCCAGCAGGAAGCCCGAGGTCAGTCTGTCATCCATCCCAGTTCCTGGAGACCCCATGCTTTCGCCCACACACCCTGGGCCAGGCTGGGCCACACTTTGGTTCATGCTCTTCACTCTACCTAGAAGCTTCTGTATAGGCAGTGTAAGGCTTATCAGGATATGCACACATAGGAGAATGTGTCTTCCTGTTGCTTGTATCATAACAAAACCCAGCTAACCACAAACCAAAAACTCAGAGCACCACATTACTTCAGGGGACATGAATAGGACTTTAACTTCCTATATATCTGTCTGTGCAATTTGGTTCTTTTTTCTGACAATGAGTGTGTATTACTTTTTATAGAAAAAAATGAAATTCTTAGTTGTCTTTTTTCCTTGCTCAAAGAATTCCTGCTATGTTTTGGGGATTGTTCCTGAATAGAGATGCATCTGCCTTCCATTTTACTTTGGCACAGAAGACAAGAAAATCTCAGAATCTGGTTTGCAGCATTTTCTTAAGTTCTGTGTTATCCATCTATATATTTTTCACCAGTAACTCTCAAGCTCAAGTTCATGTCTCCTTAGTTCCCACAGGAGAAAGTCTGAACGTGCAGAATTGATGGACATTCAGATGTACATCTCTTGCGGCCCTGTGCCTGCTCTTTTCTAGAGTGTCTCTACTCTCTGAAACTCGCCTTCTATTTCAGGCTTCTGTGATTTTGACTTTCTGCTCCTGTCTTCTAGACTGCTTGGCTGGTAGCCACCCACCTTCCTTCCTTCCGTGAAGCCTCTGTTTGCATGTCCCCTTCTCTTTGATGGTCTCTCTCACTATTCAGGTATCAGGAATTCCTCCATTCATGGTGCTTGAGTGCCCGCTCATCTGACTCTTAAGGCCATCACATGTTTATAGGGGCAACTTCTCCCCCTGATGAATGTCCCTTGGGGACAGAGCCTTACTCATCTTTGTTTTCCCAGCTATAGATGTTTGCATGAATTTTATAGAGGCAATAGGTTATCTGTGGAAATTATGTTTTACTTGAAAATTACTACAAACTGATGATCATGGACTATTATCTTATCAAAGAAATCTTTTGCTCCACCGTGATTTTAACCATCATGGTACCAAGGCAAAGACTCTTTGCTCTGCTCTAGTTACAAAGCTAGCTCATTCACTTTTCTTTGAAGCCCATGATTTCCTCCTCATCCAGTGGTTATGAGACATGGTGTGAATCCTGCTCTAGCTTTTTCTCATGAGGCCTTTCTCGAGCCAGGCTTTAGACCATCTCTTCTTTCCCGCTCTCCTGAACTCATTACCACTTGTTTCTCTTCCAGGCAGGGCCTTCACAAGGTCCCAGCCCTGAGCTGGCCCTATCATATACAGAACTGGATTAAAACCTTTACAGAGGCTGGAAAAATCATGGTCCCCTATCATAATGTCAACCCCCAAATTGTGAAATGGTAAAACACCAACTTATGTACATGCCAAAATTAAAACAACTTCTCCCAAATTCTCTGATTATAAAAGTTTACCAGAGCTTGACTTAATCTTCTTCTGTGCCTTTGATTTGCTGTGTCCAAATCCACATTTTGGTCTCCA
This sequence comes from Callorhinus ursinus, assembly GCF_003265705.2. NCBI lineage: Eukaryota > Metazoa > Chordata > Mammalia > Carnivora > Otariidae > Callorhinus > Callorhinus ursinus. The sequence continues at coordinate 15,198,388 of NW_027397073.1, read as the reverse complement.
AGTGTGGTTGTCTTTAGCACTGGTAGCCTATTCCCACAAAGGGTGTTGGGAGATTTGCTTTAATATTAAGTATCGAAATACTTATTTTCATAACTCTAGGAGATGAGAGGGTCCATTCATATTAAATAGTTGTTATAAGTTTGACACTTCGGTTTTGAAGGAGATTTTAATGATCATTATGTTCTGCCCACAGGTTACAAAGATTTACTGAGGCTAAGAACTTTTTTGCCAGCTATCCACAGTGTGCCGAATAGCTGGGGTGAGAATTTCGTAAGTATTGTGCTGGTTTTGTTTCTACCACCCCATGTTGTCTACGTACTTTGTTCTGTTTTCTGGAGGGTAGGGTTGCCAGATTTAGCAAATACAAATACATGGAACATTTGGGACCTACTTATAGGAGAAAATTATTTGTTGTTTATCTGAAATTCGAATTTAACTGAGCATGTTTTATCTGGCCATCCTCTCTGGAGATAGAGGAAAAAAAGAAACCATAATTTTTAATGAGAACTGAGTTCGTTGCTTTTACTTATTTCACTGACTCTTAACAAAAAACGCTGCAGCTTAAAAATTTTTTTAGAAAATATTTTGTATACAAATATGTGTTTTTTTTTGTATTTTTATGGATAAAGAAACTGAAGCTTAGGGAAGTTACACTTTCAGTGCCAAGAATGAAGCACAGAAATTAAACTCTGGAGCAGGGAACAGATGAGGAAAAATATTTGTGATTTTCTTTCTAATACTCCTGAATTCCTCTGGGTTCCTTTTGTTTATATTTTTTCGTTTCATTTCCTCACCTGGGTGGGGGGGAACCCCTTACTTTTGTGTGTGCTTTTGTGTCTTAAAGAGAACTCTGGGTTTTAAGCAGGAACTCTAGGTGGAAGAGAGAGCTCCTAGAATCAGATAGGACAGAGTTTGCAAAATGGCGGGGTGGGATGAGGGGCGGTCAGGCAGAGGTGACAAATGGGTGTCCTGTGCACACTGTGAGGTTGTCGGGTCCAATCAAGCGGTCCCTTCTTTTATTTTTCTCCTGGCCACTGGCTGGTCTTTCTTGATTTGAGTAAGTATTCTCAGTCCCCACAGCCTGAGCAAGAAAGGTCAAGTTGTATTGGCCAGAATGGTAAAAAGAAGCCATTCCCATGTCTTTCTTTCAAGAATATACGGCAAGATGTTTTGGGGACTTAATATTACACCTCTTCTTGATTTTCTTCAGGGAAGAATAACTCTCTTTCTCCTGCTTTTCCAGAGGTGAAAATTCATTCCTCTTACTCTAGGCACCATTCTCGCTTCTTGGCATCACCCACTGCTCAGGAGATTTTCAAGAACTTTATTGCATTCTTCTCTAACAGTTTTGTGAAGTGTGTGTGTGTGTGTGTGTGTGTGTGTGTGTGTGTGAGAGAGAGAGAGAGAGAGAGAGTGTGTGTGTATGTGGAGTTGCGATTCCTGCCCTGTGCAGATACTGAGACTAGGCTTAGCCTCCAAATTTCTCCAGGTCTCTCTCTCTCTCTCTCTCTCTCTCTCTCTCTCTCTCATCTGGTGACTTATCCCAAGAAAGAAAAGACTTCCCCTAAAGACACAAGCTTCTAACCAAGCTTATGGCCCTACGGTATCAGTTTACAGCTCCCACCCTAGTGCTGTACTTGGGGAGGCTTCCAGGGTATAACTGGATTTGTCTACTGTGGTTTAGTAGTAGCCAGTTCCTTCTCTAAAATCACTGTTTGGAGCTTGGGCTGAAACTCTTCACTTTCCCTGTTCTGCCAGCCTGTGGAGAACAGTACCTTCTGGTTTTGTTCCACTTAAACTCAAAATTAATCTCTTAAGCACTCATCTTTGCAGAAGGACATCACCTCAGCCTTTTAAAATGTGTATTCTCGGGGCATCTGGGTGGCTCAGTGGGTTAAGCATCTGGCTTTGGCTCAGGTCATGATCCTGGGGTCCTGGGATCAAGCCCCACATCGGGCTCCCTGCTCAGCAGGGAGTCTGCTTCTCCCTCTCCCTTGCCACCCCCTCCCCCGCTAATGCTCTCTTTCCTCTCTCTCTCTCAAATAAATAAATCAAATCTTAAATGTGCATTCTCCTAGTTCTCCTAGTAAGGATTTTAATCCCCAAGTTTTCAGCCTCTAAGCTTCTTGAGGATCATCTTATCTCTGGCAGTATGTACTAGTTTTCCACTTGCCGTTTCTCCTGAAGGGAAGGCATATTCTGATTCCTGAGGTCCTCTAGGCCCTGCAGCCTTAGAGAATAGAGTTTTTGCTGAGAGGCTATTAAAGTGTACTGCATGAGAATAGAAGGCTATGCAAATTATTTCAAGTGTGCCTCCAAACACTTAATTTTTTGTCTCCCACAAAGCATTTTTCAGTTCTCTCATATTAATTGAATTTTTCAGCCAAATCATTCCATGGACAGGCAGTTACATTTACTTTCTTTGTTGCTGATAAAACCCTTCCAACTACAGAAGGTATTGTGCCTACTGCCTGAAATTACAGATTTCTTTCATTGTTATCTTTGGAGTAGGAGAACAGTCTGTTCATCAACATTTACTGAGCACCCACTGGGCCTAATGAGCACTATACTTGGGGAGTATAGTGCTGGGGAGTTTGAAAAATGGGAAAGCTATTCAGGCTTTCTTAAATAATTTAGAGTGATATGAAGAATAAAATCTCAAATGTGAAATGAAAACAAGCTGAATTACTCCTGGGCCTGGAGATGCCACCATCAGATTGAAGAAACCAAGCATGCTGCAGACCATAATGAGAGACCTGACCAGGAGCTAGGCACATCTCTGGCCAAGTGGAGACAGACATTTGGAACCATTCAGATTCATAGAGTCCTTAGATGTAACTTGAAGGATATGTGAAAGCACTTTATCAGAATTGAACCCTCGGGAGATGGGGAAGAGAACTTCACAGGCTCCTACCAGTTAGATGGAGGGGAAGTTAAGGCCAGGTTTAGGATTTCTTGCCAGAACCTAAAATATTTTTTCCTGGTTATTGGCTTGTCCAGTACTTCTCTGTTCAAATGTTCAAGGCTCAAACTCGATGCTTCCTTATGTCTCTTCCTGACTTTGGACTCATGTGGATGGAGGATCCCAATCCTTGCCTATTCTCTTCCCTGTTGGTGGTTGGAATCAGGCTAAGAGTACCTTTTCATATAGTAATTATTCCATTAATGGGATTAATTTAATCTATGTCAACTGTAGTTTTAAGTTATTTTTTTGAAGTGCTTAATATTTGGATTGTTTTGAATGATCCTGAAAGATTCTTTTTACTTGAGTAGGGCCCACCTGACTACTTGAAGCACTTTGGGAAATGGGTAGTTTCTGAACATGAGGGATATACATAAATTATATGACATTATATTAAATATGATTACAAAGAAACTAAAAATAGCCAGGGGAAGCTGAACTTTGGTAGAGTAATTGTATATCTGTGATACTAAATGTAATATTTAATAAATATTTATTGAATGCTTGCTTTCAAATGGCAAATAACATAGAGCAAATAAGATAGAGCCCTAGTAAGGAGAAACCATGAGATTAAGATAATTTCCAAAAGTTAATTTCTTATATTAGTTTTGCAAGATGTTAATAGGTCTTCCTCAGAGCAGGGGCTACATGGTGAAATAAACTTGAATTACACTGGGATACTGGGATAAATAAATATGTTTTTCCTATTAGGACCTCTTGGCACCTTCGAAATGTTCTAAAATTGCTTAATCCTTTGTGTGTGTGTGTGTGTGTGTGTGTGTGTGTGTGTGTGTTTCTGGACCAGAATTCTGCAGAATGCACTAAAGCACACATACAGAGGAGATGGTAAAGAAGTCAGCTGGTAGAGGGAGAGGAGGATGGGTAGAGAAGGAAGCTTTGTCATATTAATGGCAGAGCACTAGAGTGAAGATTCTGTGGGTTGGAGCCAAATGGTCATCCAGTTCTACAGTCTATGAAGTAAGCCCTATTCTTTGATACTGTAAGAGCCAGTTTCCTCTGTCATATATATGCAGATATTTATATATAACAATTATATATAATTATATATTACATGTAATTATGTATAGTGCCCCCTTGCCTCATGCCCTGAACCACATCTACTCTTACCCTGCTCGAACCAACCCTTAGCAGGGCTAGCCAGAGCGGGTGTTCTTTCCTTGTAATCCACTGTGCTTAATATTTACTCATAAAATTTGATCATTTAAATAAACTTAGTAACTAAACTTTTATCATTTTTTATGATTTTCAAATTAATTCACATACATGCTTTTATTTCTCCCAACAATTCCCACAAAAAGATAGGTATCATTTTTATTATTATTTTACTGATTAAGAGAGTGTATTTCTTAATCTCTTGAGGGTAATGATTGACATTTCAGGCAGAACAAGCATTGACTATGAGGCTATTGCAGCCAGTTAGAAACTCTGGTTCCTAGGCACTAAATGCCCAAGTTTAGTCAACTTTAACCACTTCCATATTTTTTTCCAAACCCTCCTACAGGGGTGGATACAGCCCCCAAGAGAGCCCGGGATCCTGCAGATAGAATATGATTGATCTGGAATTCCAATTCAAGTGTTCTGACCACAAAGCTCATTGTCTTTCTACTACAGAGAAATGTGTTTTTTTCTTATCAGAGTCTGATAATCAGATAACAGGTGGACCTGACTGTACCTGAAAATGACTGTTGATTGAATGAATGGATGGTTGAGTAAACATAGATAGGCAGCCGGAGGCCAGGTACCAATTTAAAGTTACAAAATTGAAAGGTAGAGAGGATTTGTTCCAGTCCCTTTTATAAAAGGTCATTTTCAATTGATTTTTGATGGAGGAATCTTTTTTTTTTTTTTTTTTTTTTGGTGGAGATGCTGGGGAGAATAGAAGAAATCTTTATAAAACAGTCATATCTGTTGTAGAGACTGTAACTTGGAATTAAAAACTATAGATTCCATTTATTACTGTTTATATCTTCCTTTATGAGGAAATCTATGGTGAAGTATAGAAATCAAGTCTGTAATATTCTCTCTCTCTCATTCTTTCTTCAAATAATACCCATTATGTGTCCTTTATGTACTGGTTATTGGAAGAATGAAAATGCATAAGAGAGTGAGATGCGGTTGAGAACTATTAAGGATTCTGTAGAAAATGATCCTGGGTCTCATTACAGATGATTTAGAAATAAGCAGGAGCATCATTTTAAACTTTGGCCTTTCCTAGTCATTTTATTCCATGAGTTGTTGAAAAACCCAAACCTTACAATTGGAATTCATGTGCAATTATAGCCCATTGTCTTTTCTTCTTCAAAAGCAGTGCTTAATGTTTTATATGTACCGTGAATGTTGCTGCCAGCCCTCCATCATCCCACTGACCTAAAGAAATTTGCTGTCCTGAATTTATTTTGTGTACAGTATATAGATATTCTAGACAGCTCTTCTGGCCAAGAATATAGATCCTTTGTAATATAGGGGCAAGTTGATACATGGCATCATGGAACTAGAGCAGTTTTCACAAAAAAACTGCTAACAGATGAAGGAATTTCATGGAGAAACCCTAGCAGGGAGAGCTAAAACAAAACAGATGGGTTAGTCTGAAGGGGCATCCAAATGTTGGCATTTTATTTTCAGGACAGTCGTTGTGATACAGACTTGTCAGATATAAAATAATATTCAAATTACATTTTAAATTCTGGTTCATCACGAAATGGTTCTTTTGGCATTAATCTCAGTCATGTACATGGAGACCCATCGATTCAGCATTCTTCAGAGACAACTGTGTTTGCAGTAAGTTTTGTATTTGTATTCTAGTTTTTTTAAAAATTTTTTTATTGTTATGTTAATCACCATATATTACATCATTAGTTTTTGATGTAGTGTTCCATGATTCATTGTTTGTGCATAAGACCCAGTGCTCCATGCACAATGTGCCCTCTTTAATACCCATCACCAGGCTAACCCATCCCCCTACCCTCCTCCGCTCTAGAACCCTCAGTTTGTTTTTCAGAGTCCATCATCTCTCATGGTTCCTCTCCCCCTCTGACTTACTCCCCTTCATTCTTCC
>NW_027397073.1:15122186-15182350 GCF_003265705.2 Callorhinus ursinus | reverse complement strand
AATCCCTCCAATCCTCACTTCTGCCTTCCTCCAACACAGTCCCTGTGAAAGGTGTCTTCATTTGTATATACGCGTGACTTTAGTGACTTCCTAGTGATCACGTCTTTGAATCACCAACAGTGTTTCAATATGCAAATCTGATTCATATAATTTTCCTACTCAAACTTCTTCAGTTGCTCTCTATCGTAGGATGGAATGTAAACTGTCTTGGAATTGCAAGGGACATCATGAGCAGGCCCTGCTCATCTGAGCGCGTTCTCTGCTCTATTATGAGCTGAACGAAACATCTCATGTTTTTGCCTTCCTCCAAGAGGTCCTCTTACTCCCCTCTCCATCTAGGGAACATGTGCTTATCCTTAAAGTCTTAGCCTCAATACCCTCTTGGATATTTGACTCAACACCCCTCAGCTGACTTAGAGACTACACTACCTGAGACTATTTTCAACTTTTTGGGGAACCTCCATACTGACATATCAGATAAAGGACTAGTATCCAAAATCTATAAAGAATTTATCAAACTTGACTCCCAAAGATCAAGAAATGGGCAGAAGACATGAACAGACATTTCTGCAAAGAAGACATCCAGATGGCCAACGGACACATGAAAAAGTGTTCAACATCACTCAGCATCAGGGAAATGGAAATCAAAACCTCAGTGAGCTACGACCTCACAGCAGTCAGAATGGGTAAAATTAACAAGCCAGGAAACGACAGATGTTGGCGAGGATGTGGAGAAAGGGGAACCCTCCTACGCTGTTGGTGGGAATGCAAGCTGGTGCAGCCACTCTGGGCCTCTGTTCTGTTCCTGGAACCAGACATGATTCCTGTCCCCTTCCCCTTCTTGGGTTTGCCTCCCTCTAGTGGCATTTAGTATACATGTGGTCTCTCCTGATAGATTTCTTTGAGGGTTGTGTGTTTGATACACTTTGGCAACCTTCACCATAACAATACATCACTTAATCTATAACACAAATTTTTCATCAACTATGCAGATCAGACCAGAGTTTGACTAACTGTGCATGATAAGCAGTTGAATAGTCGTTATTGGTAATACTGACGCCATGTCATATATGTGTTCATTTCTCAAAAATTGTATCCTAAGTTTCATTTTGGCAGTTTTGGTTAAAAAACAGGGTTTTCCCAAACATTTTTGCAGCTTTTCTTCTTGAGGAGGAACCAACTGAATTCCTTCTACATCATTGATTTCTCCAGTTCTTAGACCAAGGACTATATAATTCTGCTCCTCAGGATTTGAAGGTTAATGAAGGATTGGGATATAGGTAGTAAGTATATGGATATTTTTGAGAAAAAAATTTAGAGAAATCTCACTAGATACTATTATGGGAGAACTTTGTCATCTGTATAACTTAGATCTCTCAAGCTCAGCAAGTGGAAAGTAGTAGAACTTGCAAGGTCAAAATGCCCATTACGTGGAATTCTGTGATTTAATAAGCATGGTCATGTCAAAGGAAAAAAATGTAAACTAAAAGTGCCCAGACCTTCTTGAGTTTTTAGGTTATAACTCATATAAGTAATGGTTCTTTTTCACAAAAGTAATCTCTATACCCAACGTGAGGCTCAAACTCATGACCCCAAGATCAAGAGTTGCATGCTTTTGTGGCTGAGCCAGCCAGGGGCCCTGGTTCTTAATAATAGTAGGTCTCTTCTGAAAATACTGTGCATAAAAGGAAAACATGAAAACTAAAATTTTTATTAGAAGCACAGTTCATAGTCCTCTAAATCATGAACTGTCCTATACACTGAGGATAGGGTAGCAGAGCATATAAAAGTGGGGTACGGTAATTCATAAGCAGACACCGGAGGAGAGTGAAACGAGGAAACATAAAAACAAATCCAACTTTCATACTCTTTCTATGGGCTTTCTTAGAATTTTTCAATTTATGGTCCAATAACATCTGTTTCCTGAATCGTATGATAAATGTATTGTTCTAGTGATTCTTTTGATCTTTAAGTTATAAAATCTTTGGTAAAAAACCATTAGCTTAGGGGCGCCTGGGTGGCTCAGTCAGTTAAGCGACTGCTTTCGGCTCAGGTCATGATCCCGGGGTCCTGGGGTCGAGCCCCGCATCGGGCTCCTTGCTCTGCAGGGAGCCTGCTTCTCCCTCTCCTCCCCACTCGTGCTGTCTCTCACTATCTCTGTCTCTCTCTCTCTCTCTCAAATAAATAAATAAAATCTAAAAAGAAAAAAAATTTAAAAACCATTAGCTTATAGATAACCATATAATCTGTAAATGGCAAATAATTGTATCTCTATTTAAAAATATTTATATTTCTTATTTCTATTTAAAAAATACTTCTATTCCTTACTGCTGTTTCTTGTATCATATATACTGGCTAAAACCTCAGGTGCAATGTTGAGTAGATGTTATGACAGCAAGCATCCTTTCCTGTTCTTTTTCTTTTAAGAGAAATGTTTCTAAGGCTTTAACACATTTGGATTTTAATTGACCATCTATATCTGGGTTAAAGGAATTCCCTTCAATTCCTGTTTCTCTAGGAGATTGACTCATGAATAGTTGAATTTTATCAGATTTTTTTCTTTATCTATTGGGATTATCATATGGGTCTTGCTACTTTAATCTGTTGTGTAAATTCAACTAAGAGTAGTAAAAATATCCTTGATAGTTTAAAAATTAAAAAAACTTAAAAAAGGAGGAGATCCTACCTTTTGTAATAATTATTATTTTTTCCGTACACTCCTGGACTTGGTTCGTAAATATTTATTTCAGATTTTTGTATCAGTGTTTACAAGAGGAACGGACCTATCAACTTTAGTATCAAAAAGAAAAAGGAAAGAAACCATTAGCTCCACCCATGAGCTGTATGGGGGTGGGGTCGGTGGGTCTGTCTGTGAAGGAGCCGGAGTTTTCCTCCCTGGGTGCTCGCCTGGCGCTCCTTGCTGCGTCCTGGGCAGCGTGCGGAGGAGAGGGGAGGCTTGCCGCTGTGGGGCGGGGCGGGGCGGGAGGGACTCCCTGGAGCGGTTCTGTGAAAATCCTGCCTTCCAGAACTGGCACCGCCGCCAGGAGGGAAGCACGTCCCAGGGGAAACCTGTGTTTGTTCACAAGGCAGGGGGCAGCTCCTCTGGCAGCTGCCACGCGCGGCCATAGCTGCCGCCATTACAGGCATTTCCCCGGGGAGGGAGAAAGTGTCCCCGGGAAGACAGGACCCACGACAACGAAGTTGCCTTCTCTCTGAGGTCTGATGGGAGAACGCTGTCAGGCAGGCTGCTTCTCAGGGATCAAAGCTCTGGCCCCTTGGAGAATGGCTTGCTCAGTTTAAAAGCTGTCACTTGAGAGACTTGCAATAGCGTGCACTCAGCCTCACCCAGCCTTTCTCCTATCTCAGATCAAAACGTCTCCTTTCTCACTCTGCTGATCAGATATGCCCGTGGCAAGGGCGATGTCTTCATAGAGCCGGCCCCTTACTCACCAGCTATACTGATGGGGGATTTGCTCTTCTCACTGACTGCAGGTGACAATGTGCCATGTATTCTATTGAACTAAAAAATGACATTTTACTCTCATAAGGCAAAAAGTTAGCTTAAGCTTCAAACGATGATTCCTGGCTAGAATTTAAATAAAAATAAAAGCATAAAATAATGCTGTAATAGACCCTCTTCCTCTAGTTCTGTCTCTGGTTATTGCTTGGATTTTTAGCCTAATTCAAGGGATCTGGATTGAGTCTATGAATAATTTAATTTCTTGCTTCCCTGCCAAAAAATAAAAAATAAAAAAGCTTATAACACAAGTTATCCAACAGAGTCCAAAGACTTACGTGTAATCACTACTTTATTAATCAGAGAGTCTTTTTTTTTTTAAAGATTTTATTTATTTATTTGACAGAGAGAGAGAGAGACAGCGAGAGCAGGAACACAAGCAGGGGGAGTGGGAGAGGGGGAAGCAGGCTTCCTGCGGAGGAAGGAGCCCGATGTGGGACTCGATCCCAGGACCCCGAGATCATGACCTGAGCCGAAGGCAGACGCTTAACGACTGAGCCACCCAGGCGCCCTAATCAGAGAGTCTTGACAAGGCACCTATGAGCTTCAGAGCAGGGGGTGAGAATGAGCCTGTGTGTGTCAAGTTTTTGGTTTGTGTATGTTTGTGAATTTTTAAAACGAGGAGCTGCATTACCTTCCTTATATTCTTAAGATATCCCAAATAGCAAAAATGTTAAGAACCACTGATCTGGCAGAATGTGTTTTTTGTTGTTGTTTTGTTCTTTGTTTTGTTTTGAAGTATTAGCATACCCTCTTAGAGAAACAGCAAAATACCCTAGACAGTGACCAGTTTGGTTTCCTCTTTTCTGAGGTCACTTTTTAAAACAGATATAAGGATTCAAGGGAAACTAAAAGTGACTGATAATTGTTTTTTAAAGTTTCATTTTTAGCTTTTATAATGTTGAATATGATGTATCCTTCTTGATAAAATGCATTATTGAAAATACCACAAGAAGACAGGTTACATTTCGTTTCTACCTCCATGGCGCTCTCATATGGAAGTAGATATTTTTGACTAGTTCTCAACTACTGAGCTAAGTGGGCATGTCGCCTATGGATTGTCAGGTTACTTTAAGTGGAAACTAGTTTCCTGAGGGAAATGAGAAACTCTTCAGGGAATTTAATTTTAACATAATTCTTAGGCATGCAGTTGTGTTCATTTTCTGTTAAATGTTGATAATAATTACACTGGCTATCTTTTTAGCTATTGGAAAATTTAAAAATTATGTATTATATAATATATAAAAAGAATATGGTAAAACTGGGGAAGTTGACACATGGCTTCATTTCATTTTCAGAATGTATGTTAAACACTAAATGAATTTATTTTCTGCATACGAATTTTAAGTAGTTATTCACCAATTTTATATGGTACATGCTAGGCACACATCTGGCTGCTGGGGATATAGCTAGGGACAAAAGAGACAAAATCCTTGTTTTCCTGGAGTTTATATTCTAGGGGAAAGAAATACAATAAATGAATAAATAAATAAATGTGAAGTTCAACATCAAATAAGATTTTGCTGTGAAGCAAAAGAAAATAGGGTAAAGGAAAAGAGAGTTATGGCTGTTTAAGATAAGGTGGTCCACTGAAGCTTCTGCGGGGGGCAACTTGAGGGCATAGATAGAAATAAAATAAGGATGGAAGTTATGCAAAATATAGAGGAAGAAAGAAGGAAAAGAAAAAGAAAAAAAGGAAGGAAGAGTAAGAAAAAGGAAAGAAGAAAGGAGCACATGGAAAAGCCATGAGGACCTCACTGAAGTAACTTTTAAGTAATTATCTTAACATTGAATGTGACAGATGTATATTTAAAATATTATGCACACACAACACACACCAGACAGCAGGCATCCAAACAGAACATCTCTTTTAATTAAGTGTTACATTTTTACCAATGCAGTAATTCTGGTAATATTTGAGAATGCCTATTTAGAAATTGCTTTTAGAAACAGTTTATTAACTGTGCAATAATTCAGTCTCATTATTATATACTTGGGAGTTCATTTTTGACAGAGTACTTTACCAGCTTGATCACCCACTTCTTTCTTTAGATTTGGCTCTGATGGTTTCTGGCTATTTCCAAAAATCAATGTACACTCAAAAGACAGAGGAATGCAAGCAGAAAAAATAGACTGCTACCCTGAAGGACAGGCCTTTCCAAAAAGAAAGAAAGAAAAGGAAGGAAGGAAGGAAGGAAGGAAGGAAGGAAGGAAGGAAGGAAGAAAGAGAAAGAAAGAAAGAAAGAAAAAGAAAGAAAGAAAGAAAAAGAAAAAGAGAAAGAAAGAAAGAAAAAGAGTTGAGCAACTACTTTTAAAAAAGTTTTTTGAGTATAGATGACACACAGTGTTACATTAGTTTCAGGTGTACAACATAGTGATTCAAATTCTTAATACATTATGCTATACTCAACACAAATGTAGCTACCATCTGTCCCCATACAACACTATTACCATGTCATTGACTATATTCCCCATGCTGTGCCTTTTTATTCTATAACTGGAAGCTTTATCTTCCACTGCCCTTTGCGCATTTTGTGTATACCCTCACCGCCCCCCTCCCCCCCCCCCCCCCCCCCCCGCTTATTCTTTTTTTGTATTTATAGACCTGATTCTGGTTTTTGTTTGTTTATTCATTTGTTTTATTTTTTAGATTCCACATATAAGTGAAATCGTACAGTATTTGCCTTTCTCTGACATATTTCACTTAGCAATATACTTTCTACATCCACCCATGTTATTGCAAATGGCAAGATTTCATTCTTTTTTTATGGCTGAGTAATAATCCATTGTGTGCGTGCACGTGTGTGTGTGTGTGTACACCACATCTTCTTTATCCATTCATCTATTGTTGGACACTTGGGTTGCTTCCATATCTCAGCTATTGTAAATAATGCTGCATTAAATATAGGGGTACATATATCTTTTCAAATTAGTGTTTTCATTTTCTTTGGGTAAATATTCAGTAGTGGAATTATTGGATCATATAATATTTCTCTTTTTAATTTTTTGAGGAATCTCTATACTGTTTTTCCACAATGGCTATACCAATTTACATTCCCAGCAATAGTGCAAGACCGTTCATTTTTCTCCACATCCTCACCAGCACTTGTTATTTCTTGTGTTTTTTATTTTACCCATTTTAACAGGTGTAAGGTGATATCTCACTGTGGTTTTGATTTCCATTTTCCTGACGATGAGTGATGTTGAGCATCTTTTTTGTGTGTCTGTTGACTATCTGTATGCCTTCTTTGAAAAAAATGTCTATTCAAGTCCTCTGCCTTCTTGAATTGGATTATTTGTGGGGTTTTATTGGTAGTGAGTTGCATAAGTTTATATATTTTGGAGATTAACCCCTTATTGAATATATCATTTAAAAGTATCTTCTGTCAGGGGCACCTGGGTGGCTCAGTTGGTTAAGCGACTGCCTTCGGCTCAGGTCATGATCCTGGAGTCCTGGGATTGGGTCCCGCATCAGGCTCCCTGCTCAGCAGGGAGTCAGCTTCTCCCTCTGACCCTCTTCCCTCTCGTGTTCTCTATCTCTCATTCTCTCCCTCTCAAATAAATAAATAAAATCTTTAGACAAAGCAAAAACATTTAAAAAAATATCTTCTCTCATTCAGTAGGTTGTCTTTTTGATTTGATTCTTTTCTTTGCTGTGCAAAAGCTTCCTATGTTGATGTAGTCCCAAAAGTTTATTTTTGCTTTTGTTTCTCTTGCTTGGGAGATGTATCTAGAAAAATGTTGCTACTGCCAATGTCAAAGAGATTACTGCCTATTATTCTAAGGGTTTTATGGTTTGAGGCCTCACATTTAGGTCTTCAATCCATTTTGAGTTTATTTGTGTGTATGGTGTTAAAAAGTGGTCCAGTTTCATTCTTTTGCATGTAGCTCTAGTTTGCCCGGCACCATTTATTGAAGAGATTGTCTTTTGCCCTTCTTATATTTTTGCCTCCTTTGTTGTAGATTAATTGACCATATAAGAATGGGTTGTTTTTTTTTTTTCTGGGCTCTCTATTCTGTTCCAATGATCTATATGTTTATTTTTGTGCCAGTACATACTGTTTTGATTACTATGGCTTTGTAAATATCTTGAACTCTGGAATTGTGATACCTCCAGCTTCGTTCTTCTTTCTCAAGATTACTTTGGTTATTTGGGTTCTTTTGTTGTACTAACAAATTTTAGTATTATTTGTTCTAGTTCTATGAAAAATGCTGTTGGTGTTTTGATAGGGATTGCATTGAATCTGTAGATTGCTTTGGGGAGTATGGACATTTTGACAATATCAATTTTTCCAGTCTTTGAACATGGAATATCTTTCCATCTGTTTGTGTAGTTTCAATTTCTTTCATCAGTGTTTTATAGTTGTCAGAGTACAGGTGTTTTACCTCCTTGGTTAAGTTTATTCCTAGGTATTTTATTTGGTGCAATAGTAAATGGATTTGTTTTCTTAATTTCTCTTTCTGCTACTTTGTTATTATATATATATGTATATATATATACAGAAATGCATAGAAGTGTATAGAAATGCTAGCAATTTCTGGGTATTAATTTTATATCCTGCAACTTTACTGAATTATTTATTATTTCTAGTAGTTTCTTGGTAGAGTCTTGAGGGTTTTTTATGTAGAGTATCATGTCATTGAAAATAGTGACAGTTTAACTTCTTCTTTACCAGAATAGATGCCTCTTATTTCCTTTTTTTTTAAGATTTACCTATTTATTTTGAGAGAGAGAGAATGGGGGCAGAGAGAGGGAGAGAGAGAACCTCCAGCAGACTCCCCACTGAGCATGGAGCCGGACCAGGGTGGTGGGGTGGGAGGGGGGGTGGTGCTCAATCCCACGACCCCGAGATCATGACCTGAGCTCAGCCCTAGGGGGTCCCTACTACAAATAAAAGATGAAGTATAGGAAAGCACAATACTATCAGTCACACATGTTCTTGTATGTCTTTATAATACATTTATTTTTTAGAAAAGAAAAAGCAAGAGTTAAGTATCCTGTAAATATAAAATTTGAGAAAACTAATAAAAGGGCTATTTATGTAATTCAAGAAATTCAATTTGTTGAAGTATCTTGGTTTTAGATCAAAAACACGGGGGAGTTTTCTTATGAAGTATTCAAAATTGGATGCAATATCTAGATAAATAAATAGATGCGAAGACTAAAAGAAAAAAAAAAGAAAAAATTAAGGACAATGTATTAATCCCTAAAACCTATGCCAAGTATGATCACTTCTTCTGAGGTTCTAAAGCCCTTTTGGTAAATATACTTCACTAAGCCAGATACTTTTTCCTCTACTTTAAGTTATCACTTGGGTCCCTCTTTTCCTTCCACATAATCTTGCATCCATCAGCACGACCAATGGTAGACAGGATTCCAGTGTGTTTCTCAAGAGGTTTTTTTCCCACACCTTTTAATCTGTTCATGCAAATGAATATCTAATGGTAGGGACATCACAGGGAGCCTTGAACTCTCTGACCTACCATGTAAAGTTTCATAAACACACACACTGCCTCTCTCTCAACACACATATACACACTTACATACATATGTATGTATATACTTACAGTCAGTCCTCAATATTCATGGATTCCATGTTTACAAATTTGCCTACTTGATAAAATTTATTTGTGACCCCCAAATCAATACTCGGGTGTTTTCATTGTCATTCCTGGACAAGCACAGAGAAGTGGAAAATTTGACTCTTCTGACACACACATTCTCAGCTGAGGTCAAGCAAGGTAACATCCTGCCCTCTTGTTTTGGCTTTTAGAATCTTAGTGCTTTTTATGGTCCATTTACTACCATGTTTTTCACATTCTTGTTCTATTTATTGGTGGTGTTTTTTTCTGTTTGAAATGGCCCCCAAGTGTAGCACAGAAGTGCTACTAATGTTTTTGAGCCCAAGAAGGTTGTGATGCGCCTGATGAAGAAAATACATGTTAGGTAAACTTTGTTCAGGCATGAGTTATAGTGCTGTTGTTTGTGGGCTCAATGTTTATGAATCAACAAGTATATGAAATGTGCTGTCTTTAAACAGAAACACACACATAAGTCAAACTTATGTATTGATTGGTTGATGAACGTGTGACCAGAGGCTTCTAGTAAGCTAATGCAATATTTTCTATAGGAGTAATGGTTCAGAATTTGCTAATTCAGTGTTTTTGGTAAATTTATAGAGCATAACTACTACGAATAATGAAAATCTACACTGTGTGTGTTTGTATACAAATTTATTTACTCACTGTCATTTTTAAGTAATTAATTAAAAACAAATAACTTTACAGTAAATGAAAAATCAATAGGCATCAGAGTAGATACTATGAAAGATGCATCAGGAAGGCATTGTTCTTGGGTGAGAGAAAAGGGAAGATAATGATCAAAGGGTGCAAACTTTAGTTATAAGATGAATAAGCTCATAATACATTATAAGCCTAACGTACAGTATGATGAATATTGTTAATAATAATGTATACTTGAAATTTTCTAAGAGAGTAGATCTCAAATGTTCTCACCACAGTAAAAAAAGGCTAACTATGTGAGGTCATGGGTATGTTGATTAGTTTGATTGTGGTAATTATTTCATAATATATACATATATCAAAACATCACTTGTACACTTTAAAAATATATAATTTTTATTTGTCAATCATTACATCAATAAAGCTGGAAAAAAAAGGAAAGACATTGTTCTTACTTTGAGGTTGAGAAGATATGAATAAGTTTCTCAGAATTGACTAGATGAAAACTGTGTATATTTAAGGAGGCAATTCTAGATCTGGAAGGGGAACGAAAAGAGTAGAGATGGACATCCGTATAACACTGTGAATGGGAGTTGGAACTCTGGAGCCAGAATGCCAGGATTAAACCCTGGCTCTGCCACTTCCTGAGTGGCTGGCTCTTCCCCAAGCCTGTTTCCTCTTCTTCCTGGGCATACCAGCAGGCTCCATAAATGTGTCCACATAACTGAGTTCTAGCCAATGGAATGTGAGCAGGAGTGATGTGCACCACTTCCAGAGCTGGCTCATCAAAACCGATTGTCTGCCTCCCCATATTCTTTCCCCATGTGCCTGTTCATGGAGACAAGCACTGTATGGTAGGCAGGGTAATAGCCCCGCCAGAGATTTCTAGGTCCTAATCCCCAGGACCTGTGAGTTTGGTAGATTACATGGCAAAGGGTTGCAGATGGAATTAAGGTTGCTAGTCAGCCCACCTTAAAATAGTGAGATAATCCTGGATTATCTGAGTGGGCCCAATGTAATCACAGGGTCCTTAAAAGCAAAAGAGGGAGGTAAAGAGAGAATCAGAGAGATGGCAACATGTGAAGGACTTGGACTGACACTGTTGGCTTTGAAGATGTTAGAGGGCCATGAGCCAAAGAAAGATGGTCTAAAAGCTGTGAAGGATAAAGAAACATAGATTCTCCTCTAGAGCCTCCAGAAAGGAATGCAGACCTGCCAACAACCTGATCATAGCCCAGGGAGACTTGTGTCTGATAGCTGATCTACAGATCTGTGAGAGACTTACGCTGTCTGAAGCCACGAAATTCCTGGTCATTTGTTATAGCAGTAATAAGAAATTAATACATACCACAACCTTGAAAGCCATGTGTTGAAGATGTCAGAGCCATCAAAGGGAGGGAGTATCAGTCCTTGTATTAGCTCTTAGAAGAAAGCTGCAATCAGTCAAAACACCTGCTTTGGATTTGTCACAAACAAAAATTAAAATTCTATTGTTTTGGAATTTGTTTGTATAGTGGCCAGTGTGTTACCTTGACTAAAACAATCTGGTAAATCGCAAAGCCCCTCATTGTCTTAGTTTCCTCATATGTAAAACATGTTGCAATATTACTTGGAGGTTGGTCTTCCTCACCTCAAATTTATCTTCAAGTTAAAGATCTATTTCCAGCCTGATATGCAGGTATTCTGTTTTCTAGAATTCCTTCCTGATTGTTAAGAGGATTAAATTGGTTAATATATGTAACTCACTTAGAATGAGTGCTGACATAGATTGAGGATCATTAAGGTGTTAACCTCTGTTGCTGTCATCCGGGAATGTGAGGGGAAAACGAAGGTGGAATTTTGGGAGAATGAATGAATCAACATAGGGATTGCAATGGATGGAGCATGGTCAGAATTCTACAAAAACACTTAGTCATGGTGGGGGCGGGATGTGTTATGCATCTGTACTGTCCATAATTGATCTAATCTTGCTTTCAGTTCAGGAGGGGAGGAATACTGATGCTTTGATTATAGAGATTCTATGGAATATAGAGAGTTTGCCCTATATTGGGCACTAAATAGAGTGGCACATTCTGGAGTGTACCACTTTTTCTTCCTTCCTTTCTTCCTTCCTTCCTTCCTTCCCTTCTTCCTTCCTTCCTTCCTTCCCTTCTTCCTTCCTTCCTTCCCTTCTTCCTTCCTTCCTTCCTTCCCTTCTTCCTTCCTTCCTTCCCTTCTTCCTTCCTTCCTTCCCTTCTTCCTTCCTTCCTTTCCTTCTTCCTTCTTCCTTCCTCTTTTTCTTTTTTCCTTCTCCTTTTCTTTTTTCTTCTTTTATATAGAAATAACTTCCTTCTTCCTTTTTTGGGAACTTTTGAATACACAAAGTTTTGGGGATTGCATAAGGAATTTTCACTCTTATAGATGACATGTTCATAGAAATATGAAGAAGCAGGAATCATAAGATGTCCATACTAAAATGAAAGATTTCTTAAGGTAAACTTGGGTACAAATTATTACCAGTAGAATGTTTAAGAAATGCTTTGCAAAGAAGCATTGGAAATTTTGTAACTCTTCATTTTCCTTAGTTACTATAGCAACAGTCAGGAAAAAATAAAGACTCACCAAACACGGTCATCAGAACTCTCTCTCAGTTGCCCATCTTCCCAAAGACATTAAATAAAATCCATGCGCCAGGAGTCCAGCTTCATTCCTGCCACTCAGCAAGGGATTGATCTGCAAAATAAAATGAAAAATATACAAGGAATGAAGCTGAATCAATAGGCATTATGTTTCTAGGCTTCAGCATTTTCCATGGGGAAAAAACCCCAAAACTTATGATGGGTGTTCCCATGCTTTAGAAGTCAACAACTTCTAAATTTTGGTGAAATGAGCCCTTTGGGGAATTATTTATATACAAAAATTATGTAAGCTTGAACATCTATAAAAATTAAAATTTACAAATATGAACCCAGGGGGCTATAGATTAGAAATGCTGGCAAAGCGTATGATGGTTGGTATGCCATTTTTTTCTAGGTTTTCTTAGGTATTTTCCATGCTGCTTTTTGGTAATGAGGAAAACCAGGTGTTAATTGCTAGGCTGCTCCGAGTCACCTTGTATTTTTGCTTTAAATAAAGTGACTCAACTCTCTTCCTACAAAAAACAGAGACACAGGGTTTCTTGCAGAAGGCTCGGGAGTTTGGGAAGTGTTACTTTTTCTTCTTGATCATCTGTGGCCATGCTTTCCCTCTACCCCAGGCCCTGTCAATTGCAGGCACTTCCTCCTTGGTACCATCGGGCATTGACCATCACCCAGATTCTTTTGACATTTAAAAGATCACACACACATCCTAGACTCTTCTCGTGGTTTTTAATACAATTTAAGGATAAGGTGGGTGATGTATTACACGGCGTTATGCAACAAGTGTGCAAAAATTGAATAATATTTGAATCAATATTGAATAATATTGAATCAATATTGAATTAAATAAAGTTGCTTGGTCATTTTCCTCAACCATCTTGCTTTGAAGAGTCCTGGTTTCTGGCCATCTTGCTGGGCTCCTTCTTTTTATTCCCCCTCACATCCAATCCTCTTATGTCTCTCTCACGCTGTTGGAAGAAGCTCCAAATTCCCTCTTGTTGTAGTATGTCACATAATTTTACTTTATTTTTTTTATTATGTTATGTTAGTCACCATACGTTATATCATTAGTTTTTGATGTAGTGTTCCATGATTCACTGTTTGTGTATAACACCCAGTGCTCCACGCAGTACGTGCCCTCCTTTATACCCATCACCAGGCTAACCCATCCCCCCATCCCTCTCCCCTCTAAAACCCTCAGTTTCTCGAAGTCCATAGTCTCTCATGGTTCGCCTTCCCCTCTTATTTCTTTGCCTTCTAGATTGCTCATTTTCACCTTTCCTCTTCAAACCCAAAACAGCCACTTACAGTTTTGTTTAAATAAAGAGCCACTTATCACAGAGATAAGTGGTGCCATTTACTTAGAATTCCTCTAGTCAATATTGGCTCTGAGTGATTGTTTCATTCTCTTCCGTGGAGAATTGAGGGTAGAAATTCATATCTGTATGAAATGACTAATTATACACGAATCAGTCAGTGATGTTTAATAATTCTGACCAATATGAGATCAGTTTTAGGGATAAATTGTCTTCTCAGTTTTACACATGAAGAAGTTGATGGACATGATGGACATAAAATCACAAAGCCAGCAAGTGGCAGAACTAGACTTTGGTCACAGGTCCTTGGGTTACTATGACAGGATTCTTGACAATACACCAACTGGCACTGATATGCATTAATGATATACATTAATGAGATAAGCTGCATATAGAAACTTCAAGGGAATAATTGGAAATCGTTGACTTGTTATATAATGAGTCTGAGGTGTTGGCTTCAACCAAAAAAATGAGAAATTTTATGGAAAGGTCACGGAAGAGCTTTGTAACTTTCAAACAATTGGATATTGATGTCTGGGGGGATCAGAAGATGTGGTCCGATTAATAGACTGCTAAGCTACAATTATGCCTCTGACAGTGACTCCAAAGTACATTTTGTGAAAGGACATGTTTGTGTTCTGTGACATTAACTTCAAAAGGTTATAGTTGTAGTTGAAAAAAATCCTAGCTTTCCTTGGTCAATTTGTGGAATCATCCATGAATTTTACCAAACTCTCCAAATGTCCTACTTTTTGTCTGCAATATCTTTGGATTTTATAAATATACTGTACAAAGTAATTAATTTTTTATATGTGTCCTAAAATACTCTTTAAAAATTTGATGATGGGATGAAATATCCTGTTATTGTGGCAGACTAGGTTATGAAGTACAAACTTAACATGTTAGTGTTGGGTTAAAATTTACACACCACGGTTAGGCAAAAATAGTTATTGTCTACCTGCAACTGATCTCCTCTTGCTCAGGAGTCTCAGTTTATACCGAAACTGGAATGGGGGTATTCAGTCGTGGAATTAAACTTGCGAATTAAAGGTAAACCAGTTCTTTTACTTACAATACTCTCTTTCAGATTAATTCAGCATTATTTGAGTAAACAGGCAGTTCAGAATTTAATTTCCTGCTGGGTACGTTTCTTCTATCTCTTCATTTGGCCTTCTCAAGATGGTGTCAGGGTGCAGGGAGATCGTTGGTATCCCCATGGCATTCATGAGCATGAGTGCTCTACTTCAGTGGAGCTGTCTTGTCCTGCTTGCTTCTGTGCATAGGTCTCTGACCTCACCCCTCAAGTGGGTGTGTCTTGTGCTCTGTTCTCAGATAACCATGGGGATTAACCAGGCCCCACTCAGCTGTCAGCCACTCACCAGATCCGTGTAAACCTGACTGTGACTCCCAGGTGATTCCTGGCTTGGTTGACCTTTACTACCTCAGCCAGCTCGTAGCTCACTTCACCCTGTTGGAAGACAATTCTCCATGGGTCACTGGCATGTCTGCATGTCTTTGTGAGCAAGGCACTTAGTTCTGGACTATCATTTCAAGGGTATTCGTGTACTCAGCAGATTCAGAAGGTATTGATGCTGTCTCTGTCCAAAGAGCAGTCATGGTGATTGCTTTCATGAAAGAGTTTGCTTGCGTAGTTACCTTAAGTTTGTGTAGCCCTGTGGGACTGGGGCTTGGAGACCGAGAAAAAGTACCGACAGGCAGGCTGTTGCTGTTGCTATGACTCATGAACTGTCCTTCAGTTCCATCTTAGGAGTCCGGTGTTGTCTTCCAATATCTGTGAAACAGTGGTACTCTATCTTAATTAACTTTCAATCGAGGTAAAGCCTCAGACTCTTCTAGTCCTTAACATACCCCTCATGGAGGAGACCCCTTGGCAGTCACACAGCCAGCACCTTCAACTTTCTTTTGAGTTTAACGTGGGGCAGGGACACCAGAAGGGTTTGTGATCCTATCTGCACCACTCACAGGCTGTGAGGAACTGGAAAGGGCTCTCAAGTCCCCTCCCTGCCTAAAGGTACCACACCACCCTTTCCATTCTACCATGGCCATGGTAGAATGGAATTTAGGGTAGAAATTCATATTTGTATGAAATGGCTAATTTTACATGAATCAGTCTGTGATGTTCAATAATTCTGACCCATATCAGATCAGTTTCAGGGATAAATCATCTCCCTAAAGATCGTCTCCCAGCAGGGTGAAGTGAGCCACTAGCTGGGTGATATAGTGAAGGTCAACCAAGCCAGGAAGCCCCTGGGAGTCACAGTCAGATTTATATGGATCTGGAGAGTGGCTGAGAGCTGAGTGAGGCCTGGTTTAAACCCCATTATTATCTACCCATGCACTGAGAACAGAGTACAAGGCTTCCCTCAACTGGCACCAGGCACCCCCTTAGTCTCTCCAAAGACCCAGTAGGAAGAGGAGCTTCAGGCTCACTCATTAATCTTGACTCTTGATTCATAAAAGGAAGTTTTTGTATAGCTGAAGGGTATCAAGACATACAGACTTCACCAGTTATAAAATAACTCCTGGAATGAAAAGTACAGCATAGGGAATATAGTCAATAAAACTATGATAACTCTGTATGGTGACTACACTTGTGATGTATAGAATTATTTAATCACTATGTTGTACACCTGAAACTAATATAACACTGTATGTCAGCTATATTTCTTGTTTTTTTAAGTTTTTTATTTATTTAAATAATCTCTGTAGCCACCATGGGGCTTGAACTCACAACCCTGAGATCAAGAGTCGCATGCTCCTCCAACTGAGCCAGCTGGGTGCCCCTATGTCAGCTGTATTTCAGTGAAAAAGAAGTTTTTGTCATTTAAAACCCAGTTTTTCCTTTCAACAAAATCTGTTTCTTAAGACTGTGGCTTGACTTTATGTCTAAGGATGCTATGCTGTAAGTCGAAGGCTGTTAACTGACTTGTCTTTTTTTTTGGGGGGGGGTAACTGACTTGTCGTAGGTGCATTCTTTTTTTTAAGTTTTTTTTAAAGATTTTATTTATTTATTTGAGAGAGAGAGAGAGAGAGTGAGCACAGAGGGAGAGTGAGAGGGAGAAGCAGACTCCCCGCTGAGCAGAGAGCCTGATGTGGGACTCCATCCCAGGATCCTGATCTGATCCTGATCAGATCATGACCTGAGCTGAAGGCAGAAGCCTAACCAACTGAGCCACCCAGGTGCCCCTCCTATGAGCAATCTTGCTCAAAAGGTCCCAGTTCTCCACCAGACTGTGTGTTACCCTAGCTGACCAAGAGGAAAAGGATCACACTGATTCGTTTCAAAAATATTATTCCTATGTTACATATACGTATTTGCATAGATAGTGAATAAATACATACAGGCTTTCTTAACATGTCTTTGCATATGAGAGGAAATAACAAGAAAACAATTCAGAAGTATACATTTACAAACCTTCAGGCTGTAATAACTTTAGTCAGTGATATATATTAGTTATATATTAGTTAATGGATTCATTAACCTATTAATTCACCAGTAGTTAAAATAAATTGCTAATCCTTTCCTTCATTAAAAAACAAAACAAAACAATCCTGAGACTAGAATTGTCATTGTTTTTCCAGAAAAGAAAATGTGAGGAGGTGAGCTATTATATTGCTTGCATGTAGAGGTTAGCTTTAAGAGGAAATGGGTTGAAACTGTCATGCAATTGCATCATACACACGGTGGATTTGTTGCAAAGCAACCTGGAGTTGGAGAACTTTTCTCATGGCACTCTCAACATCTTCTTGAGTGGTTGGCGCAAGCAGGGACCGAGAAACTGAAGTAAAGCTCTTCAGCAGTGGGGACGCAGAAACCTGCCAAAAGGAGCTTACAGAATTTTTAACCTGAAAATATCTATATCTGTATTTTTGTTATTCCCTAGGCTGTTATTTAACAATTTTAAAATGTACCACTAATTTGGAGAATAAGTTGAGTGAAGGGAAACTGATCAAATAGAAACCAATTATCTTAAAACCGTAGAGTTAATTCTTCTTAATGTGCTATCATATCTTAATAATGATCTTAAATAAATAATAATCCTCTTCAACAATGAACGAAGATACAACTTTCAATGCTGTTAAAATCTAATAAGTGTATACTAATGAGTGTGTAAGTGTATGAAATGAGAAAATTGAGCTAATCTCATAGTTGCTTTCAACTCTCACAGCTCTGAGTCCATAGTGCTGCCAAACGTAGCCTATGGTTCATGTCTTCCCTGTTGGGTGAAATTCATTTTAAGTGTCACTGATAATCATTTCATTTAGGATTTGGTGCCTGTACTTTTAGAATTTTGTCCAAATGTTTGGATTAAAAACAAAATTCCTTTGGAACTTTTTCTTATTGCATAGATACTATTATATTCGTTTTGAAATAGCATACTGATCTGAAACATAGAAGTTTCTAAATATCTATGGTTTGCTTATGGTGCACCTTCCAACCCCGGAGCTGGACTGTTGATTCATTCATCACTTGTATTTTCAGCTGGCACTTAAGCCAAGGTGTCACATTGGGAAATTTTGCCGTTTTATGGATTGTTCATCTCATTTTTCTTGGCCTTTCTCTGTCTTCCCATTTCCTATTTTTTGAAGCTAGGGATTTGCTTGTGTTGTCTGGGTTCTCAGGATTTCCACTGTATTTGTCAGGTCGGGCTGCCATGACAAGATACCACAGCCTGAGTGGCTAAAACAACAGACATTTATTTTCTCACAGCTCTGGAGATTGGACATCCAAGATCAAGATGCTGCAGGATTGGTTTCTGGTAATACCTCTTCCTGGCTTGTAGATGGGCACCTTCGCCTCTGTTTTCACGTTGCGTTTTCTCACCTCTCCCTTTCCAGGGAGAGAGAGAAAGAGAGAGTGCGTGCGCGCATGAGAGAGTGCGTGAGCGAGCATGCTCTGGCATCTCTTCCTTTTCTTATAAGGAAACCATTCCTTTTGGATTAGGGCCCCACCCTTAGGACCTCATTTAATCTTACTTACCCCTGAAAGGCCCCATCTCCAAATCCAGTCACATTGAGCATTAGGGCTTTAACATATGAATTTTGGGGGACACAATTCAGTCCATAACACCCATCATCATTCCCTGCTCATGCTCTAAAATATCTTCTGCCTTCACCCTTCCTCAAAATCCAAATGTACATAATAATACAAAAATAAAAAATAAAAAAAAATCCAAATGTATTTGTCCCTACTCTTAGGATTATTCTCTTTGCTCATTAAATGAGCAAGTTTTTGGTGACTACTAATGGGTAAGACATTAACTGTAGCCTAAGATAATACATTTGTATTTAAAAAGGAATCTTCTGCAAATGCTACCTTACTGCAAGTTAAATAAGTATTGCTATAGGTGGCAATCTTAGCCGCACCTAAGTGGAAAACATAAAGGCTTTCAGAACCCTACCATGGATGTAATTCTGTGAGAACCTTGCCTTCCCTGTCCATCACAATGTCTGTAGACCTCTGGTCTGTCAGTGTGCCTGTGTTCAAAAGGGAACTTACAGACAGGATATCTCCAGTTAGTCAGATCTTACTGACAACTGGACAGTGCCTTCATTATTCTAATGCATGGTCAAGAAATAACTAGTCAAAGATGTTCTCAAAATAGCTGAATCGAAGGATTAAGCATAAACTTTCAAGATCATGGGGCAGAAGACTGTTCTTGACCTAGTGACCCCAGTAAAGGGAGCTTGAAAATTTGCTACCATCCTAATAAGGGATGTTTGTCACTAAAGTATTCATTGAAATGGAGGACCTTGGGGGCGCCTGGGTGGCTCAGTCGTTAAGCGTCTGCCTTCGGCTCGGGTCGTGGTCCCAGGGTCCTGGGATCGAGCCCCGCATCGGGCTCCCTGCTCAGCGGGAAGCCTGCTTCTCCCTCTCCCACTCCCCCTGCTTATGTTCCCTCTCTCACTGTGTCTCTCTCTGTCAAATAAATAAATAAAATCTTAAAAAAAAATGGAGGACCTTGAGGAACTTTCTGACACCTGGCATCAAAGGATGCTTTGAGCTTTTGTTCTTGCTGCCGATTTGTCCAGACTGTGTTTGAAATGGTAATGTTTTGGTTTCCTTGATACATGGTGAATCCTACTAATTCTCTGAGTAGGCTTCCTTAAAAAATAGTACTTGGCTTTCAACTCTGTCTGTGGATTTATTCAGAATAGAGTTTTGCCTTTGGAAGAGCATTTTATTAAGGTTTGAACCCCCAAATTTTTCAAAAGGATTCCCTTTTACCTCAGAGTCCAGAAATGCATTCACCATTGGGGGAGCTTTCTTTTTGTTCAATTCAGAAATTTTGCCTAGTAGGTAATAGTATCTGTGATTCCGGGGGTTTCCATAGTGTAGTGGTTATCATGTTTACCTAACAATATCTGTGATTCCAGACAAACACAACATATGTCTCATGAACACAATCCACCAGTCACATCTGACGTGGAGGAAAACCATGGTGGCTGTTATTTGCTAGCATCCAGAGAGATCTCTTTGTGCACCCCATGTTTCCATTTATTGTAAGCACTTTGCAGGCTTCTGTTTACTCTCATCGTTATTCCGGAAGCCCTACAGTTATTGTATTTTGTGAATCTCATGAACCAAATGGAAACAAATAATTCTTGAACAATTGGAAAATTTCAATGTAATAGATATATTCTCAGACATTCAGGAAGAGTCTTGATGAACTGGTTAAAGTCACTGGGAAGATTTTAGGCAGACAATATGTCTAGTGTTTTTGAGAGCTGATTATGTGAAGCTAAAGGTAAGCAAAGGAAGGCTTTCAGAGACTTAGAACACAGGGGATTCTGTTTTGCACCACATCATTAGGGGACCATCCTAGTTGCTTTAGGAAATTTACTTCAATCATCACAAGAATATGTTCAGGTTAAGTCCCTATCTTTAATATCACAAAAGCTGAGGTTAACATCTTCCATGAGAACATTGTTGTTTGCGACTCTAACAAGAGTCGCAAGTTAGGTTGGTGCCACTAACATTAGCCAAGCCTTTCTGCACCAGCGGTCCCTCCTTGCTAATTTTGTGGGTCCTAAGAATAAAGAGGACTTTTAGGAATGAAAAGCAATGTTTCTAGGCACCCTTGGTAGCTGTAGATTCCTACCATTGCTCTGGAAGACTCTAGCAATGTGGCAAGACCAAAGAGAACCTGCCTGTATTATGCAGTGTTTTCTTGGCTCATCCCAGCCTAGAGAGGCTTTGGCTCTGATAATGTGTATCTACCCGATTTCTTTCTGCATTCATTGTAATCCTGGCCCAATGGTTTCATTTGCTGCATCTGTGAGGGCATTATTATAGAGAAGTAAACTGCTAATCAGTGCAACGCACTGTCTGGAAATTTTGAAAACACAAACAAACAAACAAAAACCTGGCCTCAAACCTCAAGATGAGGCATGGGGGAGCCGTTTGTTTGCATTTCCTAATCTGTTCCCCTGGCACATTCTTCTCTTTTTCTGTGGAAATTCAACAATAGATATGTGCAGAGCTTATTAATTTGTTGCATTTCAGCTCAAGTCTTGCTCAGAATTCCCCAGAACCATTAATCTTAAGCTTCTCATGAATGTGATGATACTTCTGGTTGTATGCTTCAATTGTCTTTGTCAAAATACGCATTTTCATCATAATGGGAAAATACATTAAATTATCATATTTGTTAGACACTTTGCACAGGCTGATTTTTTTCAGAAGTAGAATTCTATCATTCCTGTTCAGAGCAAGTGGGTTTGTTCCATTTATGTCTAAATAATATTATATAGGCCCTTAAGTAACAGGTACATCAGTTAGAATGCTCTTGGCTATAAGTAATGGAAGATCTGATTACAATTGACTTCAACAGTGTAGGCTGATTGTTTTCTCACATAACAGGAAGTCCTGAGGTGAATGTTCTTTTTGTTTTAGGCATTCAGTCATGTTATCCAGGACCAGATTTCCTTCAATCTATGATCTCTGCCATTCACAGTATGTCAGTGATGTCTACACTGAGGGACGCAAAATGACCACAGGAGCTACCATGATCACATCTGCATAAACTTGTCTTCCAATCAGGAAAAGGCACAGGGTTTGAAGGGGCAGAGTGGGGAGTTGCCTCTTCTCCACGGTGGGCAATCTTCTGTGAAAGACCCCTCTCATCGCTTTCCTTTATGTTTGTTGACCATGGATTGGATCATACTCTCTCCTTAGCTGAGTAAAAGCTGTGGAGATGAGTGTCAGGTATTTTCACCCATCTCTAGAATCTGGCCCTTCTACATGGGAGGAGGACTGAAGATAGCTGTAGGAAGTAGGCCAACGTGGCCTGGCTCTCAGGCGGGCTGGCATCACTCCCTGCTGTGCCCTTTCTCATGGTGGTATGTTCCCGACTGAGATCCAGGCCACTGACTGGGCCCACCGTCTGGAGGAAAGAAGGGCATGTCTTGAAGAAAAACTTTCAAGTCACTTTGTAGCAAGTTAAGCAAGACCATCCCTATAAAACACACATCCTTTGTGTGTTCAATAATTTTAGAGAAGAAATTTAGTTCTTTGAATCTCTTAAAGTTCTGTAGGTTTTGTCATTGTTGATTAATGGCCACTTTCTCCTTGAGAGCCAAGTGAGGAGAGTTTTCTGGCAACATATTATTTTGGTTTCCTTCTGATTTCTTTGGCTGTTTCTTTATAAAAACTTCTCAGCCTTTTCCTTCTTGTCTGGCCTTTAAACATTCGTGTTCTCTGGGGCCCATTGTGCTCTTGGCCCACGTCCTGCTCATCTCGCTCATCTTCACTGTCCCATCTTACAGCTTTTCTAGCCTAGATGAATCGATGACTTCCAAATCTTGTTCTCCAGTTTGTATTTCTATATCAAGCAAGCTCCAGATCCCTATACCAGTTATTACTGGCTGAGCATTTTCACTGGTTGTCTCATCAATTCTTCAAGCTCAGACGTTCCAGGCTATGTTCACCTTTTCTCCTCTTTGTGCTTACCACCCCCAGTTTGCTTTGCTTCCTTTATTCCTGTGGCCTCCACTCTACCTAGTTATCGAAGTGTTCTCTTTCATCTTTCCCATCGAATCCCTCCCCAAGCCCTGATGGTGCTTCCTGATATTTCTGCAATCAGCCTCCTTCTGTCCATTTCTATGACACAGCCTGAGTTCAGCCACTCCTCGTGTTTCCCCTTGATTAGGCATTGCAGCCCCTCTCAACGAGCACTTCGAGCTGCCACCACCCTCCCTTCTAACCCACATCCTTTCCTGCTGCAGTCCAAAGTCAAACTAATTGTCTTGAAATTCATATCTGATTAAGAGTTTTCCCTTCCTTGAAATTCTTAGATGGCATTACATAAATTTCAGGACAAATATCCAAACTCTTGGCACATTAGCATGAGACCTTCAATGACCTTTAACATTTTTCGGTTCACAGACCTCTTCAAGTTTCTGAGGCAAGGTATAGAAAGGGCTCTGCCTGCTTGTATCAAAGTACCTCTAGTGATATATGCTGATTTTCTCTTCACAGGCTTGTCTTTGCATTTTTCTGTAGGATCTTTGAAAACATGGTCTAGTCCTTTGGAGCTGCAGTACAATGTGTCTGATACATAGTAGCCATTTCAAAGTGTTTGCTGATTGAATAATGTCTGTCCTCTTTCAATGTCTGTGTTAATGGTCAATGTAGGACACAATCTTAATATATAGGTTACTTTAGAGACGATGTGTGTATCCGTATTTCAGTGGTTCCCACTGTCATCCTATAACAGGGATTTTCATTATCTTATTTTCTCCTTCAGTAAAAATATATGAGCATCTGACGGGATTGCAGCCTGACCGTCATACTCAAAATGTCCATTACCAATCTATCCAAAATGGGGCAATAATTACTAGGTATTGGCATAGTAAGTACCCAGAGGAGGACCATTAATGCTCTCAGTTCTTGATAATGCTCCATGAAAGGGAGTAACTTCACCTCCATCCTGGTTCTCTGTCTTTAAGATACAGAAGTATGGAAGGAAGCATGGTAGTTTCCCTTTGTCATCCTTTTAAAGCATTTTCTGTATAAACATGTCTCCAGGAGTCCTCTTTCTCCCTCGACAATGCATTCATTAATTATACACTTCACTCTGTGAAGGCAACTCTGATTTAAATCATTTTAAACTATCAGGGAAATTACACTGACAAATTTCCCTGACATTCAGTATCGAGCTGCACTAGATACTTATGTAAAAATAACCTGAATTACATCCAGAGGACATCCTGTGTAAACTATCAAATGGCAAATATAGATTTAAAAAAGATTGTAAATCCACTGCATTTATTTATTTATTTATTTTTATTTTTTATTGTTATGTTAATCACCATATATTACATAATTTGTTTTGGTGTAGTGTTCCATGATTCATTGTTTGTGCATAACACCCAGTGCTCCACGCAAAATGTGCCCTCCTCAATACCCATCACCAGGCTAACCCATCCCCCCACCCTCCTCCCCTCCAGAAACCTCAGTTTGTTTTTCAGAGTCCATCATCTCTCCTGGTTCGTCTCCCCCTCTGACTTACTCCCCTTCATTCTTCCTCTCCTGCTATCTTCTTCTTTTTCTTTTTTCTTAAAATATGTTGCGTTATTTGTTTCAGAAGTACAGATCTGTGATTCAACAGTCTTGCACAATTCACAGCGCTCACCGTAGCACATATCTTCCCCAATGTCCATCACCCAGCCACCCCATCCCTCCCACCCCCAACCACTCCAGTAACCCTCAGTTTGTTCCTGAGATTAAGAATTCCTCATATCAGTGAGATCATATGATACTTGTCTTTCTCTGATTGACTTATTTCACTCAGCATAACACCCTCCAGTTCCATCCACGTCGTTGCAACTGGCAAGATCTCCTTCCTTTTGATGGCTGCATAATATTCCATTGTGTATATATACCACATCTTCTTTATCCATTCATCTGTCGATGGACATCTTGGCTCTTTCCACAGTTTGGCTATTGTGGACATTGCTGCTATAAACACTGGGGTGCACGTACCCCTTCGGGTCCCTACATTTGTATCTTTGGGGTAAATACCCAGTAGTGCAATTGCTGGATCGAATGGTAGCTCTAATTTCAACTGTTTGAGGAACCTCCATACTGTTTTCCAGAGGGGTTGCACCAGCTTGCATTCCCACCAAGAGTGTAGGAGGGTTCCCCTTTCTCCACATGCCCGCCAACATCTGTCGTTCCCTGACTTGTTAATTTTAGCCATTCTGACGGGTGTGAGGTGGTATCTCATTGAGGTTTTGATTTGAAATCCACTGCATTTAAATAATTACGTAGAAATGTGCACATGGAATATGACAGAATAAAAAAATGAATGGATGGATGGATAGTCACAAGTGAATAGGCAGATGCAGAGGGCTTTTCTTTCTTGTGTCGGTAATGGCTATGATTTCTTACCATGCATATTGATTTAAACTAATAAGGTAGGTACATTTCTTTTATGTATGGGCCAGTGGTCTGGTTTTTTAAAAATGCCACATGAATGGCTAGTATGAAATTATAAAGGCATGCACTCTGGAGCTTGATTTCCTGGATCCAAATTCCAATTCTGCAGTTTGCTGGGGGTGTGAGTCTGGGCAAGTCATTCGGTCTTTCTGCACCCTGCTTTCCTCTTAATGTAAACGGGAGGATAATAATGGTACTTACCTGAAAGGACTAATATGAGGGTTCGATGAGTCACACTTGTCAACTGTCACCTGTACCTGGCAGCATGTAAGTAGGTAGATATAAGAAGTGGAAAGGTGGCCCTCATTAAACAGGACACCTAATGCTCATTGAACACATTCAAGAATGCTAACACTGGTTTTTTCGCAACGGGTTTGCCGCCAGAACACAGGTATCGTGAAAACCACCGCTCAACCTAAACCAAAATGGGAAAGGAAAAGACTCACATCAACATCGTCGTCATTGGACACGTAGATTCGGGCAAGTCTACCACTACTGGTCATCTGATCTACAAATGTGGTGGGATCGACAAAAGAACTATCGAAAAATTTGAGAAGGAGGCTGCTGAGATGGGAAAGGGCTCCTTCAAGTATGCCTGGGTTTTGGATAAACTGAAAGCTGAACGTGAATGTGGTATCACCATTGATACCTCCCTGTGGAAATTCGAGACCAGCAAGTATTACGTGACCATCATTGATGCCCCAGGACACAGAGACTTTATCCAAAACATGATTACAGGCACATCTCAGGCTGACTGTGCTGTCCTGATTGTTGCTGCTGGTGTTGGTGAATTTGAAGCCGGTATCTCCAAGAATGGGCAGACCCGTGAGCATGCCCTTCTGGCTTACACACTGGGTGTAAAACAACTAATGTTGGTGTTAACAAGATGGATTCCACCGAGCCACCCTACAGCCAGAAGAGATACGAGGAAATCGTTAAGGAAGTCAGCACCTACATTAAGAAAATTGGCTACAACCCTGACACAGTAGCATTTGTGCCAATTTCTGGTTGGAACGGTGACAACATGCTGGAGCCAAGTGCTAACATGCCTTGGTTCAAGGGATGGAAAGTCACCCGTAAAGATGGGAATGCCAGTGGAACCACACTGCCTGAAGCTCTGGATTGCATCCTGCCACCAACTCGTCCAACTGACAAGCCCTTGCGTCTGCCTCTCCAGGACGTCTACAAAATTGGTGGTGTTGGTACTGTCCCTGTGGGCCGAGTCGAGACTGGTGTTCTTAAACCTGGGATGGTGGTCACCTTTGCTCCAGTCAATGTTACAACTGAAGTAAAGTCTGTTGAAATGCACCATGAAGCTTTGAGTGAGGCTTTTCCTGGGGACAATGTGGGCTTCAATGTCAAGAACGTATCTGTCAAAGATGTTCGTCGTGGCAGTGTGGCTGGTGACAGCAAAAATGACCCACCAATGGAAGCAGCTGGCTTCACGGCTCAGGTGATTATCCTGAACCATCCAGGCCAAATCAGTGCTGGATATGCACCTGTGCTGGATTGTCACACGGCTCACATTGCTTGCAAGTTTGCTGAGCTGAAGGAGAAAATAGATCGTCGATCTGGAAAAAAGCTGGAAGATGGTCCCAAGTTCTTGAAATCTGGTGATGCTGCCATTGTTGATATGGTTCCTGGCAAGCCTATGTGTGTTGAGAGCTTCTCTGACTATCCTCCTCTGGGCCGTTTTGCTGTTCGTGACATGAGACAGATGGTTGCTGTGGGTGTCATCAAAGCAGTGGACAAGAAGGCAGCTGGAGCTGGCAAGGTCACCAAGTCTGCCCAGAAAGCTCAGAAGGCTAAATGAATATTATCCCCAATACCTGCCACCCCAGTCTTAATCAGTGGTGGAAGAACGGTCTCAGAACTGTTTGTGTCAGTTGGCCATTTATTAATAGTAAAAGACTGGTTAATGATAACAATGCATCATAAAACCTTCAGAAGGAAAGGAGAATGTTTTGTGGACCATGTTTTTTTTGTGTGTGTGTGTGGCAGTTTTAAGTTATTAATTTTTAAAATCAGTACTTTTTAATGGAAACAACTTGACCAAAAATCTGTCACAGAATTTTGAGACCCATTAAAACAAAAGTTTAATGAGACAAAAAAAAAAAAAGAATGCTAACACTGTGCACCTACTTTATTGTACCCTATCATTTCATTCCAAAATACGTCTTTACATTAGGTGTTTTTGTTTTTTTTTTTAACTTGCATTGGACAGATGAGGTAATTGATGCTTAGTAGTTGAATGACTTGTCCCAGCTTAGAAAATGGCCAACCTGGAATCTGATCCACTGTCCCATACTAGGATGGTAAGAAATATGCATAAGAAAACGTCCATTTTGAAAGGCTTTTTATTTTGAAAAATAAAGTAATCCAGTAATCCGTAAAAATGACTAATGGTGAAAGACATCTTTTAGAAATCATGGTAAGGTGGTAAGAGAAGATACATATTTGTGCTCAGGTGTACTTCTTCTGTTTTCACCTGCCGTGATCGATCCTAACTCCTCAATATGATACAATGGGCATGTAAAAATGTAATTGCAAGGTTCTTTTTCACTTGGCAACCAGCAAATAGTCAGTCTTCTGGGTCTAATAGAAGGAACGAAAGGGTTGATTGTGGGGCATTTCTAGCTGGAATGACCTTTACAAGACCCTCCTGTACAATAGAAGAATGAGTAATTATTCCTCAATTTAAGATAACAGAGAAAGAGTGAAAGATAAACAGTTTAAAGTTTAGTCTCTTATTTAAATATTATACTAAGTGTATCTTTAATATTTGTTTCATATCTTCAATATAGAAAAGTCATTCACAGTGACTATGTCTTTAATGGGAACAAACAACTCCACACGACAAGCACTGTGGAAGGGTTAGTCCTGCCCTCGTACTGTAGAGGTTCTGCTCATAACACCAGTGATTTATACTTTATTCTTATGTCCATACATTCCGCCTTCTGTGAGGGCCTATAATATGCTGGTCTCTGTGCTGTATGGGCTGAGGAGAGCATGGTGAGCGGGTAGACTCCCTTGCCTCTCGACTTACGGTGTAATGAGGAAGACAGGTAAAATAATACATGTTCGGGCTAAATCATCTGCTTTTCAGTTAATGATGTCACAATTTCCTGCTAGAATGGGTGAATCCTTACTTTGTTCACCTAAAGGGTCTACTTGAGCTATGTTCGCAGAATTAAAGACTACTTCAAAAGTAAACTTAATTCTTTCTCTGAGAAGAACTACATTACAGTCTCAAGATGTCTTTTTTCCGGGTTTCCCTCCAAGGTCTGAGGTTTTGTAAAGGCACTCCACTCCATGAGGATGTGGGCTTGTTTTGCCCTCGGTGGCCATCTTGTTTGACAGAGGTTGTATGCTCTTGCAATCCCTCAGCAGGACTCCATTGTTTTTTAAGAACCTGCACTTTTTACTTTTTTACATTTATATTCAGGCCACATCGCCCTTCTCATGTTGTGTCCTCTCTAAAGGCACCATTACACTTTGCTGTTTTCCACTCGAGCCAACTTGTGGCTCAAGGGAATGGCCCACCTTCACGCTTTTCATACTGACTCCCTCTCCTCTGTTGTGCTTGCAGCCAAGGCGGGTCCAGCATGAGGGGCACCAGAGTTAGATGGGGGGTGACAGCAGGTGCAGATGCAGAATGGAAGCAGGTAACAGGGCAGACTTCTTGGCAGAATAGAACTCATTGTTTGCCAGCCATCTCCCCAGGGAAAACAGCAATGGCCATGAAGCTGTGGGGATGGCTGAGTCCATTTCTTGGATATGAAGCAGATGCACAAATGTTAGGGTTTTACTCTCTTTACCTTATTTATCAAGTTAGTTATGGTGCCTATATGTGCTAGTTGTAACAATCCTTGTTTATTTCTCTTCCTCCAATTAGACGTATCACTGAGGGCAACATTTCCCCAAGATATCTGACCAGCGAGCACTTTGTAAGTTATAATAAATCAAGAGAAAGCCCATAGGAGCCGCTGAGCTCTAATTCACACTTGAAGTGAGGTTAAGGACCAAGAAATATTAAATGTTACAACTATATATCGTAATTTGGGGGGAAAAAAGGCACAGCATTTATCAAAGGTCATCATACAAATGCCTTGCAAAATGAAGGATCTGTGGTGTTATTTGTGAGTTAATATTCAGATCAAACGTCTTCAGCTTGTGCAATTTTTAGGCATTCATTTATATGCCAAATGACTTCTCAAAGGCATATAACAAAAAGAACCATTGAGTACTGGTGTCTCCTAATTGTCCTATACATATATACATACAGGTCTAGTATTTTTTTTTAAAGATTTTATTTATTTGACAGATAGAGACATAGTGAGAGAAAGAGCACAAGCAGGGGGAGTGGGAGAGGGAGAAGCAGGCTTCCCATGGAGCAGGGAGCCCGATGCGGGGCTCGACCCCAGGACCCCGGGATCATGACCTGAGCCGAAGGCAGACGCTTAACAGCTGAGCCACCCGGGCACCCCCATGTCTAGTATTTTTTAACATATATATTCACATATACTTATAAATAGATACATTTAAAATACAAATAATATTCCTAGCACTAATTTTTTCAAGACCTTTCTACTGCTTAAAAAGAACACCTCTTTTTCATGAAACATACCTTGTATTATACTAATCTAAGAAAATGGGCAGTTGTGTTTATGTTATTTTCTTGTCTTTTTTAAAAAGATTTATTTATTTGTCAGAGAGAGAGAGAGGGAGAGAGAGAGAGAAAGTGCACAAGCAGAGGGAGAGGCAGGCAGAGGGAGAAGCAGGCTCCTCACTGAGCAGGGAGCCTGACGTGGGGCTTGATCCCAGGACCTGAGCCGAAGGCAGATGCTTGACAGACTGAGCCACCCAGGCGTCCCTATTTTCTTGTCTTTATGATGTTAGTTTACCTTATAAAATAAAAATTATATTTTTGGGTATAATTTTTAAATTACTTGGCCTGAGTTCTAGGCATGGTTCTGCCAGAGATCAGCTATGAAATTCTGTGGGTCATGTCAATGAACTTACCTGCCTTTTCCCCCCGCTCCTTCCTGAGATAAATTTCCCTAGCAGTGTTTCTTGCTCAGTTAGGCAGTTCCAAGCTGTTCTTTGCCCAGGAAAGCTGACTGAATGGACCAGATATGGCCTCATGACCTCAGAGTGGCCTGCAACGGGATGGTCTGCCTCTTACGTGTGGTCCCATGTAGAAGAGATGAGGTATTCATCAACCTATCAGCCCCCAATTTTGATAATGCAAATTGGAATTACAGAGAGAGATTTTCCACTGGTAGTAGATCAGAAAGCAGCCAACATGCAGAATGCAGCCAACCAGTATGATAGAGGATTTATTTGGAGTGAATTTTTACTGGCTTCCTCTTAGGCATATCACCTTTGAATTCTATTTTCTAACACAGATCGAATAGTTCCTATTTCCCTATCTTCTCATTGCTCTTTTGAATCTTTTTAAAGCTTTTTCTCAGCACCTATTAGTTTGCCCAGGATATTTTGTATGTTGAGATCATTTTAAGGAAGTCAATTTTCACATTCAGTATAAAGTCATTGGATTAAAAACCATAAAACTGGAAATCCTTTCAATTTTCTGCCTTATTTGTTACAAAACTAGAACCAGTACTCTAAAAGAACATTGTGGTTACTCTTTTATTTTTCTAGTCTATCCGTCAACTCAGGCTGCCGTAACAAAATTCCACAGACCAGCCGGTTCAAACAACAGAAGTTGATTTTTTTCTCGCAGTTCTGGAGGCTGCAAGTTCAAGATTCATGTGTAGTGGAGTCAGTTTCTGGTGAGAGCTGTCTTCCTGGCTGATAAGACATCTGCCTTCTTGCTGTGTCCTCACATGCTGGAGAGAGGGAGGGAGAAAGGGTAGAAGGGAAGAAGGAAGAAAGAGAACTCTCTTCTTCTGATAAGGCTACAGTCTTATTGGACTAGGGCCCCACCCTTATGACCTCATTTAACCTTAATTACTTCCTAGAGACCCTATCTCCAAAAACAGTCACATGGGGGATTGGGGCTGCAACATACGAATCTGGGGAGGTGGGTCACAATTGAGTCATAGCATCTGCTAACTTCGCCTCTTGATTCAAAAACATTTCAAAAAGTTACTTTTTAAACCTATTTTTTGGAGTAATTGACATTTAAAAGAAATTGAGACCATCCATCAAGTGCTCCTTTCTCACTGATGACCCTTAAAAAGGCCTTTCTGTCATTATGTAATTCCCTTGAGAGAAGGGACCCAAAGGAGGATGAGAAAAATAATCAAAGAAACAAATCAAGCATGGATTTAAAAGAAAAGTTTTCTCTTAGCCTCTTTTCCTTCCTTTTTCTTAATTTTTAAACCCAAGAATGACTGATTCACATTTCTCCTGCCCTAACGCTATTTTATTGAGTTTCCAACTGCCAAGTCATGTCTGGGCTGTCGATCTAAGTTTCATACTTTTAGAGAAAGAACTGTTCCATATTGAGTCATTTCTGCTTGTTTAATTTCATGTAAAGAAACTGCCTTCAAACTTCTGGGGATGAGGGTATCTGACTTGGAGGGGCCCAGACCCCTTGGCTTAACTTTCTACCATGTCGTCCATGAAAGTACCTGAATGGTGGAAAATAATCTCACTACAGCACCTAGAACCCCTGTTAAGAATTGAGCAGAGGGGGATTGTGATAGGAGTTTTTATGGTACAGAAAACAGAGGAATGAGAAACAAGACTGGCCTGTTTCCTGAAGCTCTGGTTCCAGAACAGAGGTGGTACAGCTTCCGTGTTCCCTGTGTCACTCTGTGCCAGGAGACTAGAAAAGTCTGAAAATGCCTTGATACGTTGCTGCAGTGGTTCTAAACCTTTGCACTTTGAAACAGAGATTTCTGGGTCCTACTCCCAGAGTTTGTTTGTTTGTTTGTTTGTTTCTTTCTTTCTTTCTTTCAAGATTTTATTTATTTGACAGAGAGAGACACAGCAGGAGAAGGAACACAAGCAGGGGGAGTGGGGGAGAGGGAGAAGCAGGCTTCCCGCCGAGCAGGGAGCCCGACGCGGGGCTCGATCCCAGGACCCTGGGACCATGACCTGAGCCGAAGGCAGACGCCTAACCGACGGAGCCACCCAGGCGCCCCTGCTCCCAGAGTTTCTGGTATTGGCATCTCACATGGTCCCTAATAACATGATGCTACTGGTTCGGGGGCTAAGTTTGCGAACCCCTGTCTTACAGGGCTCCTCTCTGTGGCAGCTGAGCTGAAATTAAGGGAAATTAGAGAGCAGCCCCAGGCCAGTGGTTCTCAGCCTTGGCTGTTTGTTAGATCACTTGGGGAACATTTAAATATAGTGATGTCGGAATCTCTGAGATGGGGCTGGGGCTTGGGTATTTTTTAGAGCTCCCAGGTGTTTTTGGTGTACACACAGGTTTGAGACCCTTGTTAGATGTTCCAAATTAACAGAACTGGTAGTGCCTGGACGAACCCCTGGAAGGCAGAACAGAAGCGACTCAGTGATAAACTCTCTCAAAGTAACGTTTAATCAGGGTACTTTTGTCCTCCAATTTGGAAACCAGTGAAAATTTTTTCACCATATGGGAACTTGGTGGGAATGTTTTCCGGCTTAGAGTCTAAGGATGGGACCACACCTATAAGGAAACCCAATCTTTCGAAGGTCTTTTATTTGCGGGGAATGTACTAGGCATTTTAAATTGCAGAATATATCCTCCAGCGTCTGAACTGGGAGGTGAACTTGTCTGTAAGCAGGAAAATGTGTGAACTCTTGCTGTATCCTAACACTAAGCCTGCGTAAATTGCATTCTGCTCAAGGACGAGTCAACTGAGAAAATCAGATCAAAAGCTCATAAAACCGTCTGCAGCCGAAGAGAAGAACATTACTCTAAGTAATCAAGAGAGCATCCTTCCTGCCAAATAGGATTACTACATGGTGAGAAAACAACAACAACAACCACCCACAAACATTTAAAATACCTGCCTGATAGCCCAGTTTGTTTCAGTTGGATGTTATTTGTAATGATAACTAGGCCGAGTAAATAGAGACTAGTTTGTGATAAGAAAGGGGAAAGAATCTAATAGTCCCAGAAGCAGAAGAAGGAAAAACCTGGTATCAGAGGAAATGAAATCATTAATGCTATATTTTATCTGTATTTTAAAAATTGGCACACACACATACACACACAAAAATAAAAACAAGGAAAATAAAAGCTAGTTTAGGGTTTTGTGGGTTTTTTTTTTTTAAATAATGAGAAAGAAATTTCTCCATAAATGAAAATAGGAATCAGAGTCATATGTAACACAATGATAAGAGTTTGATGTCCCAGCATGTGGCTTGTGGAAGATTCATTTTTTATTATAATCTGTAAATACTGAACTTGGTGTATCCTCCAGTGTCACATCTTAGAGAGCCATGCTTGGGTGCTCGGAACCTCATGGGAGATGCTCTGGTTAGTGAATACTTGCTTCTTTTTTTTTTTTAATTTTTTATTCTTATGTTAATCACCATACATTACATCATTGGTTTTTGATGTAGCGTTCCATGATTCATTGTTTGTGCATAACACCCAGTGCTCCACGCAGAACGTGCCCTCTTTAATACCCATCACCGGGCTAACCCATCCCCCCACCCCCCTCCCCTCTAGAACCCTCAGTTTGTTTTTCAGAGTCCATCGTCTCTCATGGTTCGTCTCCCCCTCCGACTTACTGCCCTTCATTCTTCCCCTCCTGCTATCTTCTTCTTCTTTTTCTTCTTCTTAACATATATTGCATTATTTGTTTCAGAAGTACAGATC
The DNA here is from genome assembly GCF_003265705.2 of Callorhinus ursinus. Taxonomy (NCBI): domain Eukaryota; kingdom Metazoa; phylum Chordata; class Mammalia; order Carnivora; family Otariidae; genus Callorhinus; species Callorhinus ursinus. The sequence goes on along the minus strand of NW_027397073.1, from coordinate 15,148,410 downwards.
CGTGATTCATCAGTCTTGTACAATTCACAGTGCTCACCATAGCACAGACCCTCCCCAATGTCTATCACCCAGCCACCCCATCCCTCCCACCCCCCACCACTCCAGCAACCCTCAGTTTGTTTCCTGAGATTAAGAATTCCTCATATCAGTGAGGTCATATGATGCATGTCTCTCTCTGATTGACTTATTTCACTCAGCATAACACCCTCCAGTTCCATCCTCGTCATTGCAAATGGCAAGATCTCATTCCTTTTGATGGCTGCATAATTGAATACTTGCTTCTTAAGCAGGACAACTGTCTCAGTCCCTGCCTGCCCTATTGGCAGGATAAGTGGGAAACCTCCAGCTTCCCTTGGCCTCACTCCTGGGAAATCGAGACCTAGAGCCAGCCCTAAACTACCAGCTACCTGCTTTGAGCCCTAAACCCTAACCTGGTCCCTCTTAGCTTTTGTGAGATCCCAGAAGCACCAAGAGAAACAAGAGTTTCCACAATGACCCCATTAAATAAATAATAATCCCAAATAATTCTGAAGGAGATAGAAAATATTTAGTTGGGTATGGTTGGACGATTCCTGTCTGTCCTATTAAAAGGAGGGTGCTTTTGCTACCCAAGTGAAGTGAAAGGAGCCGTCAAAGAGAAGAGCCCTAGGGTGTTAGTGTTGGTGAACTGTACACATGTAGGTCTGTAGCCTCTTGTGCCAGTGATCTATGGGATGGCACTGGGGCCCCAGCAGCTCTATCTCAACTGGATGTGCTGCCAGTGGTGGGGAAGGTGGCACCAATGTTCCCAGGAATGATGATACATAACATTGCACCCCACTGAACCTATGGTGAATTTGGACAATTTAAGCATTTGAAGGATCAGGCGAGTATGAAGAACTGCCTCACATGGCGTAGGCCTTTGGAGTAGCTCTACGTGGATGCACCTTCACTGCCTGACGTGAGCTCTTGTGTTTTCTCTCATCCTCCTACTCCGCCTTCCAAGTATGGGTGCATTCCCGTCCTTTGGAACACTCAACCGTCTGAGAGAGTACCTGTCCACATCTTCCTTTCTCATGCCTTGGGAGAGGACATGATGGAAGGCTTTCTTTTCATCAAGACTCTACTGTCAGAGCAGGTGAGCTCATGGATCATGAAGGGGGGAAGAAGATCTCAAAGGCACCAATTCCATTTAGGTTTCTCCCCCAGTGATGGCATCAGAAACTTTTCCCTTTGATTAAGGCAAACATGGCTTATCAACTTGAGCATATTAGGCGTCTTTGGTTTTGAGCAACTGACACCAATCAGGCCTGGAAGAAAGAGAAACAGGGCGGCCCCAGCTGTCTATTTGACAGAAACTGCCAGATTGTCTCACCCAGGTACTTCCACTGAATACATGGGTTCTTTCCTCATTTTTGTGTCACCCTCTGGGGGCTCACATCTAAGGAGAGAGTGTTCAAATGGCTCAACGTGGGTCCTGTGGCTCACGCTAGACCAGGGCAGCAAAAGGAAGGATCTTGCGGGAGAGATCTCTGAGGTCCCCTTAGTCGTAAATGTCAGCTCAGGGCTCTTTACCTGTACAATCTTCCCAAGACTTTGTGTGACAAAAAAAGGCTGCATTTTCCATATAGAAAGTGAAGGGTCTTCCAGAAGGAGTAATAGATGCTGAGTGGCCCTAAAATGACAACTGATTTCTAGAAGAAGAGTTAATTTTCTCCCAAAGACAACACAGCTTATGCTCATCTGAGAAAAGCATATTCCTCTTATAATATAGACCCTATTTCTTGCAAAATAATAACTTCTTTATTGTGATAAAGAAGATTTTGCCTTCTTGGGTTCTTTTTCATCATAGAGGGCTCTTTATAATCCTTTTATTATCGTTTCAAATCTGTGCAGAATTTCTCAGCTCCTGATCCTTTGATGTTCTCCAGTGGGGCGAGAAGACAGGAAAAAGGATGGGGGCGCCAGGAACCTCCTTTGGCCCCAGAGTGAGGTAATGTCCTACGTGTGAACTGAACTGTTCATGTCAATGATGTCCTTTTATTGCCTATAGGGATTTATTTACTCGTTTCTCAGCTGTCTCAAAAGTTTTCTCCCCTGTGAACTCCAGTAGCACTCAATCTTTACTAAGAGTTTTCCTACCAATTGTCAGATGATTTTGTTATCAAAATTGTTAAAATTTAGAACCACAGTCAGTCTGGTGAATAAGGGCAACCAAATAATGATCAGCCTTCTAGGAGACCAAGCATCATCAATTTAAGTGCAAAGAGTAATCACATAATTTATTGTCCAAATCAGAACAATTTTAAAAGTAAAAGAGAACACATTAAAAATTAGATTATGCCCATGGTTTTTAACTGGGATTCCACACAAGATTTTGAATGACTTCTCTTTCTTTTTTTACTTTTGGCTCTATAACCTCCAAGGAGGTTAAGAAAATTTGTGATATCTTTCCTAAAAGCATAAACCCACTAAATTTCTCTTGCATGTTGAATCTTGCCAGATCCAATTTTGTTTCTGTATTTTGAGTTGCTTTATACTTCCTTAATTCAGTTTAAATTTTAAGCACATGATTTTTTAACTTTATCCTCCCTACCCCTTCCCATCTGTAGTTTCCTGCCATTTTAATTTTCCGTCTCCATAGTAGTGTAGGAGCAAGTGCCCTGAAATGTGAATCAGAAAACGTCGATGCATTTAACTATGTGAACTTGTTCAATCATTTAACCTTGCTAGCTTCAATTTCTTCATTTGTTGAAAGATATGTCAATAATTCCTTAGCTTACCTAGCTATTTAAAAGAACAACAAACTGTTAGGGCACCTGGGTAGCTCAGTTGGTTAAACATCTGATTCTTAGCTCAGCTCAGGTCTTGATCCCAGGGTTGTGAGTTCAAGCCCCACACTGGAGCTTTAAATAAATAAATAAATAAATGCAAAAAACACAAGACACAATAAAAATCATAATATGATTTATATTATAATCATGTCATATACCATAGTAACTAATGCTTCAACACTTACCATGTTCTAGGCAGAGGTGATAATTCACCATTTGTTAAAGTTACCAAACTCCTGTACTGATTGGTAAAAGCCACTGTTACTCACCACCATGGCCATACTTTTCCTTTCCCAGGATTCTGGACCTCCTTTCTAGTCCAGCAACAACAGCAAAAGAAGCAATTCACGGAACACTGGCAGACCTAGCACCCCATTCCAATATTACATTCGGACTGGGTAGTGACTAGAAACTCAGGCCCCCAGAGTTCTATATTTGAGGTGCCTTCATTTGTTCTCCCACCCGTCTCTTCTAAGAGGGCTGGCCAAGATCTTGCACATGCACTTGAACTGTCCCTGGGTGGCCCTATGCCATGGTGCTGTGGCTGACACTCAGAGGTTGGGGCTGTCTGCCTCTGGCCAAACCTTTCTGTCTTACGGTTGTACATGAGAACTTTAACCATCATGGGATTTGGTTTGTGAGAGCCTGCAGAAGAAACAGGGAACTGGTGGAGAGGAAAATAAGCGGTCTACTCCAGACATTGACCAGGTGCTACTGGCTCTGTTGGCACAGTAGGTATCGCTGTAACAAGATGGAGAATGAGGATGGGTGGGGCCTTAGGCGGCCACTTAGGGTTGGGGAATATCCACTCTCCCTTTGATTTTTAGTTCCACTTAATGGTACAAATCCTTTAAAACACACTGAATGTCCACTTATGATGACATTAAATATTAACTTTATTAATTACTATCAAATGGATCATTCCCCTGAAAATATTTTTTTTTTAAAGATTTTATTTATTTATTTGAGAAGGAGAGAATGAGAGACAGAGAGCACAAGAGGGAAGGGGGTCAGAGGGAGAAGCAGACTCCCTGCCGAGCAGGGAGCCCGATGCGGGACTCGATCCCAGGACTCCAGGATCATGACCTGAGCCGAAGGCAGTCGCTTAACCAACTGAGCCACCCAGGCGCCCCCTGAAAATATTTTTTTAAAGAGTTTTTATTTATGTATTTGACACAGAGAGAGAGAGAGAGAGAGAGTACGAGGCTTGATCCCAGGACAAGATCATGACCTGAACTGAAAGCAGATGCTTAACTGACTGAGCCACCCAGGCGCCCCTCCCCTGAAAATATTTAAGGGTTATATAAAAACAGAGTTATTATTCATTACCAGTAGTAAGGTTTACTAGCTCATAAAGCAATCATTTAATCCCTTCAGTCAGTGTTTAAAGAAACTTTGATTCATTTTTACAGGGACAAAGGAGTTAGTGAAATTTCAACTTACCTGTTATTGTTAGAACACTCTCTTAAACATCTCAAGCATGTTTGTAAAATTAAAATCTATTGTTTTTTTCCATGTCCACAATGTATTTGCTGTTGGTGGAAAAGGGTTTTTAGATTATGAGGATAGATATCCTACCAAAAGTATAATTATTGTCATTGAAAATGAATTGCAAAAACAAGAAAAATGCACCGGTTTGGTGATTTGGTTCTAGTGTTTTTACTACCACTTCCTAGTTATTTCACTAGTGAGCGACGTGACTAGAAAATAATCATACTACTATCTTCCGCGCTGGAAAGGTTATTGGACACAACGTCCGTTTAGCTCTAACACCTATAATTAGATCACATTGTCATGGTAACTGGAAAGAAAGACTTAAGTTAACAGTGAATGTTCTACTTAAAATTCTATATCTAATATTGCTTTTGTTCAACAAGGTGTGTAGCAGGCTGTTAGCTTTAAGATGAACAAATAAATCACCGGTATAGCATAGACTCTAAAAGAAATAAAATGAATATCTCCACCAGAGAAATATATTATCCCAATTTTAAATATATAGTTTGTGTTGAAAAATTTTTCACAGAGCAGATAAATAAGGTCACTGTGATTGCTTTTAACAAAGAAACATTTTACTGCTAAAATGTATTCTTATTCCAGTGACATAAATACCAAAGGATTGTCTTTTAAGTTACTATGTACAATTTCAATGTGATGGTCTCCTGTGATTTTCAGTGTGGCAAATGGAATTAATAGTCACATATTTGATTATAAATTTTCTTTCATATTTAGTAATATGAATGATGAAAATTATGGCAGCCCAATGTGGAATTAATTTATGCATATTGTGTATTCCCTGGTTATTCCAACATGCCTCACAATCTAAATTAGCTACCAAAAGATACTTCACCACATCAAAGAGTATTCATAAAAATATAGTACAGGTTGTTATGTGCTTCCTTTATTAGTCTAAATTTCAAGTGTCTGGATATCTACATGCAAAATAATGAATTTGGGCCCTTCATACCATATACAAAAATTAACTCTAAATGAATCAAAGACCTAAATATTAGAGCCAAAACTATAAAGCTCTTAGAGGAAAACATACAGGAGTAAATATTAGTAAAAAACCACTGGATTTGGCAATGGTATTTTTTTTTTAACTATGACACCAGAAGCACAAGCACCAAAAGGAAAAACATAGATAAACTGGACTCATCAAACTTAAAGCATTTTTGTGCATCAAAGGACACTATCAAGAATGTGAAAAAAAATCTGTGGAATGGGAAAAAATATTTTCAAATCATACCTCTGATAAGGGACTGGCACCCAGACTACACAAAGAAGACAATCTAATTCAAAAAAACTGGGCTGAGAGCTTGAATAGACATTTCTCCAAAGAACACGTAAAATGGCCAACAGGCACATGAAAAGACACGCAACGTCATTAATCATAGGCAGATCAAAACCACGGTGAGACACCACTTTATTCCTATTGGGATGGCTGTCACCAAAAAAGGGGAAATAAGTAGCAAGGATATAGAGAAATTGGAATTAGAACATCTGTGCATAAATGGTGGAAATGTTAAATGGCACAGCCGATGTGGGAAATGGTTTGGTGGTTCCTCCAAAGGCTAAACATAGAATAACCATAAGACCCAGCAATTCTACACCTAGGTACATGCCCCAAAGAATTGAAAACAGGTGTTCAAAGCAAAAACTTGCGGGACTCTTGGGTGAGTCAGTCGGTTAAGTGTCTGCCTTCGGCTCGGGTCATGATCCCGGGGTCCTGGGACTGAGTCCAGCATGGGGCTCCCTGCTCAGCGGGTAGCCTGCTTCCCCCTCTGCCTGCCGCTCCCCCAGCTTGTGCTCTCTCTCTCTGACAAACAAATAAATAAAATCTTTAAAAAACAGAAAAAAACAAACCAAAAACAAAAACTTGCATATGAATGTTTATAGTGGCACTAATTCACAATGGCTAAATGCTATCCTTCACCCATGTCCCCATAATCTAAAAAAATGTTTAAGTGACCAAGTTAAAGAGTATGAAATTTGAGTTGCAGCCCCCAAAATCTCTGATCTCATTTTTGCACAAAATTTGCAGATCTCAATTATTCAATCTCTGCTTATTTGACATATTGGTTAGTCCAGATTTTTAGCAAATGAAAAGGGGTCTGGGATCCATTGACCTGTATTGTGAATACAATTATTAAACCTTCATGAAATGGAACCCCAGAGGTTCAGATAATGACGTTCTGCTTTGTAAAAATTTCTTCTTGATGAGTTATATGTAGTCACAATCTCTACCACATTTACTTGTGAATTTCTTGAGAAGAATTTCAGGAGCTATGTCGTAGGAGGGGAATTTGCTAGGTTTGTTTTTGAAGAATTTTCCTAGGTTTCTGTAAGGAACTTGAGACTCTGCCACACCTTTCATAGATCAGTGGCTAGGAGAAGGCGGCTATCTCCCGTGTTGTTTGAATGATCAAGATGACCATGTTGTCTTGAATACAATTTTAAAACTATTTTTACTTCATTTAACCTTTGTTTAGTTAATAGGGCACATTGTAAAAGTACAAAAGTTATCAGAAGGTCTCTCAGTCATTCAGTTCTCCCAAATCTTGGGTATCCAAGATTTCATTTCAGCACACAATGCAGTAAATAAGTGTCTTTTACGCAAAAGTGGTCAATGGCTGCTATTATATAATACTCGTCTGTACTTAAAAAAAAATTAATATATATTTTTACATATTGTTGTATACCAGATTTTATAGGTCTGCCTCGCTAAAAAAAGGGGGGGGGAGAAAAGGCAGAATTGAGCCTGAATATTTATTTAAATCTCAGCATATCTGGATTGATTTCAAATGTTACTTTTGCCCCGGAATTGTCAAGGCTGAATATCATTGTGCTCTCCCTGTAACATCGTATGACATTTTGGGTACCTTTTGTTCTTGGATTAAACATTTGAATTTCTGAATAACTTAGTGTAAAATTGTGACAGATGTTTCTTCCAGCTCATATTGATATATTCTTTGCATAATGATTGTGTGATTGTGCTTTGAGATTCAGATTCTGTCATATGAAGTCAAAAAAGTCACAAATTCTCTTGTTTCTATGGTGCTGGCTTAATCAACTCCAACTTTTTATTTTAAATGATGGGCTTTTGGGACCGTGTAGCTCTAGTCTTGTCATATATATTTGAAGAAATTGAAACAAGAAAAGACTTTCACAGTCAGCTTTTTAAAATAGCGTTAAAAAATGTTTTAAAAACTGCATATTAAGGAGGGCACATATTGCATGGAGCACTGGGTGTTATATGCAAGCAATGAATCATGGAACACTACATAAAAAAAATTAATTAAAAAAATAAATAAAAAATGCATATGATTCAAACACATATTTCAGGGCTTTCATTCTGTCCTAAACTAATATTCATTTTTGAAATTTTTATTACGATTGCATAGAATACTAATACTTTTGGGATGTCTGGGTGGCTCAGTCATTAAGCGTCTGCCTTCGGCTCAGGTCATGATCCCAGGGTCCCGGGATCGAGCCCCACATCGGGCTCCCTGCTCCGTGGGAAGCCTGCTTCTCCCTCTCCCACTCCCCTGCTCGTGTTCTCTCTCTCACTGTGTCTTTCTCTGTCAAATAAATAAATAAGATCTTAAAAAAAAAAAAAAGAATACTAACACTTTTGCTCTGATCCAAGTGCTTAATTTTAAAGTTTAAAATATTAGCTAATAGCCAAAAACCTGCGAAATGGGAAAGTGGCAAAATACCCTAAGCCATTTTTCTTTAAAGAAATAATGTTCAAAATCAAGGGTAACTTCAGTTTCTCATAAATCTCTTAACACACTTTGTGTTTTAAGTTTTATTTGTTTTATTTGTATATTCAGAAAAAAATCAGAATTGTACTTTGTAAAAAATAAAATAACAATGGCTGAAATTTGATAAAGTGATGTAAACGAGAATACAGGAGATTGCCGTCCTTCAGGGTACAAACTGACTACTGTAAATGAGATCCTGCAAGTTATCGTGAGGCTCTTTGGTTGATTTACATATTAATACTTCTGTAACTGAATGCAATTTAATTTACCATACTTTTATTTAAAAATATTTTCAAGAAGATGGCATAATTTGTAACTAAATACCTTAAGAAATGTTTTATCATAATTCACATCATAGTCCTATGATTGTGCCTTAAATATAGAGAAATCATTCAGTCTTGGTGAAATGAACCAACTTCCTAACTGTAGTTTAATTTTTCCCATTTATTATAGTTACTGATGCTGTGCAGAGTCATGCAAATAAAAACATAAATGAACGATTTGTAATTTTAAATAACAATAGCTAATTTTAATTGAACACTTGCCATGGGCGAGATACTGTTCTAAATGATTTACATGTAACAACGCCTTTCAGACTTTATTAGGGCTTTGCTTGGGTATCATAACAAAGTACCACCAACTGGATGACTTAAAAGACAGAAATTTATTTCTTACAATTCTGGAGACTGGAAGTCCAAGATCAAGATGTCAGCAGGATTGGTTCCATCTGAAGGCTTTAAGGAAGAATCTGCTCCATGCCTGTCCCCTAGCTTCCGGAGGTTTGTGGGCAATCTTTGGCATTCCTTGGCTTGTTGAAGCCTCATCCTGATCTCTTCCCTAATCTTCACATGTTTTCTCTCCGTGTGACCCTCTTCAAATTTCTCCCTATATAAGAATACCAGTCAGGGACTCCTGGGTGGCTCAGTCGGTTAAGCATCTGATGCTTGCTTCAGGCTTGGGTCATGATCTCAGGGTCGTGAGATAGAGCCCTGGGTCAGGCTATGCGCTTAGCAGAGTCTGCTTCTCTCTCCCTCTCCCTCTGCCCCTCCCTGCACGTGCTCTCTCTCTCAGATAAATAAATAAACCTTAAAAAAAATCATATTGGATTAGGGCCCACCTGACTCTCGTATGACCTCATCTGAACTAATTATATCTGCAATGATGATTTTTTCCCAATAGGGTGTGTACTGAGGTTCTAGGGATTGGGGTTCACCATATGAATTTTGGGGGGACAATTCAAGGTACAACAACAGTCAACCCAACCCTATAAAGCATGTACTAATGTTATCTCCAATAATTAGGTGAGAAAACTTAAGCAGAGAGAGGTTCAGTTAAGTAGCTGAATCTTGAGTCAGTTAAGTAGCTGAATCTTGAGTCAATAGATAGCTAGATAAGACAGTCTTATCAAGAGAAAGTGACAAGGCTTAATGAAGCCAGTTGAGTTCCAGAGTCTATACAATTTTTTTCTAGTTTATTTTTCCTTTAATGTGCTTCAGGATATATTAGTATTTCACATTTTGTCTCAATATTCAAATATGAGTTTGTTCTATCTAAGGCCAGTTTTTCCACTAGAGCACTGAGTTTTCTTACCTTAGTGACTTTCAGAGTCGACTCTTTACCACTAACTACCATAATCTCTCATAATGTTATCAACAATTTATGGCAGGCTAACTTTACTTATGATCTGGGTAATAATTTATGGCTTTTATTTTATTATTTTTAATTTTTAAAAAATTATTTATTTTAGAGAGAGAGAAAGAGAGCATGCACATGTGCCAGAGCAGGGAGAGGGGCAGAGGGAGAGAGTCTTCAGGCAGACTCCCCACTGAGCTTGGAGCCAGACATGGGGCTCAATCCCAGGACCCATGAGATCATGACCTGAGCCCAAACTAAGAGTCAGAACCTTAACTGACTGAGCCACCCAGGCATCCCTACAGCCTTTATTTTAGATGTCTAATCTACTAACTTATCTAAAATATCTATAAGCAAATTAATATAAATGTACTCAAATGTGCGAAGCTTTCATCAAATCTGATCATGTCATGTGTGTGTTGTCTCTAAAGAACAATTTTGAAAAGAAACAAAGAACGGGGGCGCCTGGGTGGCTCAGGCAGTTGGAGTGTCTGCCTTCGGCTCAGGTCATGATCTCAGGGTCCTGGGATGGAGCCCTGAGTTGTGCTCCCTGCTCAGTGGGGAGCCTACTTCTCCCTCTCCCTCTGCCCCTTCCCTCCTTGTGCTCTTTCTCTCATTCTCCCTCTCTCTCAAAAAAAAAAAAAAAAAAAAAAAGAAACAAAGAACGAATACTATCTAAACTCTTCTGCTCCTTCTACCATCATATGTGAAAGAAAATTCACGTTAATCTTCCAAGAAGGAGAAGGCAGCTGAGTCCCACCCCATAAGGAAACAGGCCTTCTGTAAATACTATAGAGATGGGGAACTCAGTTATGTGTATTCTGATCTAAATTGTCAGAAGTACAAAGGGGAAGTAACTGGTGGAGTTGTTTCACATTCTTGGAAAATACACTGAATAGTGAAGAGTGATTTTGGCAGGAAAGATGCTCCTCCTACCTCCCAGGCTGTCGCCCTTGTCTGCATGGTCCAGGTTGGGTCACCTCATCTTCTGTGAATATTCCATCAGCTGGAAGGGGGTGGGGAGGGGTGGGCACAACCTAGAAGTTGCACAGATGGCTTTTGCTTACATCTTCTTTGCAGTATCTGTCACGTGTCTATACCTAGCTGCAAGAGAAGCTGGGAACATTCCAAGCTGAAAATTTTTCTTAATAGGGAAAAAGAGAAAACAGGTATTGAGAGATGAATAGCGATAGTCTCTGCCACAAATGGGTAAAAGTAGGCTCTGTGGCAACACAACTTGCCAATAAAAGAGTACTCTTTACATTGACTAGTAGGAAATTGAAACATCCAATCTGTCCTTTATAATAAAGAACAAAACATAGTAAAACTTTCAAGTACACATGAAAGTAGAGACAGTGGTATAAAGAAACCTATGTATCAACTATCTTTGAAGAATAATTATTAATTCTGATATGAGTTCAACTTTACCCTCATTCAAGTACCATTTCCCCCCACTAATTGTTTTGGAGCAATCCCAGGCATCACATAATTTTATTCATAAATATATAAGTATGTATTTTCAAAAGAGAGAGACATTTAAAAACGCAATTATAATACCACTGTCACATTTTAAAAAGTTAATGATAATACTTTAATATCATCAAATATGTAGTCAGTGTTCAAATTTCTCTGATAGTCTCATGAATGTTTTTCTCATTTACTTTTTTCTTGTTTTTCTTATTTATTTGTTCAAATTAGGATCCAGGTTAGGTTTGCAATTTGATGAATATATCTTAATTATCTTTTATTCTATAATGTTTTCTTCCATTTCTTTCTCCCCCTTTTCAATTTCTTTGTTGAAAGTGCTTTTGATGTAGAATTTCTTATATTCTGCTTTTTTTCTGAAAACATCCTGAAAACATCTGAAAATAACATGTTATTCAACATATCTTTTTCTCCCTTATGTTTTCTTAAATTAATGACACATGGCGCCTGGTTGTTTTTTTTTATTGTGATGTTAGCAGTTATTGATGATAATTGCCTAGATGTATGAATTATTAGATATTGAAAAATGATATTTTAATTCTATCATTCTTCATTTATTAGCTAGACTACTTCTATAAAGAAGTACTTATGTGAATAAGTACAGTATATACTGTAAGTACTTATATACATAAAGAAGTATCGTCTATTAATCTTTTGAGTATCCTGAACTACATTCTACCTATGAAAGATAATAAATTCTTGACTTTTCCCTTTTAATTGCCACCTCGGAAAATAAGGAGTTGGTTTTCTAACCTCTTCTAAAGTAACCTTTCTCCTCCATTTGGAGTATCATTACAGACTCATGTATTTAAGTGTATTTGATCTTTAAATCCATTGCAAATATTATGCTTATGGATGCTCAGTTTTCCCCACATTTTGGCAGCAAAGAGTCCTACGAACACCTTAGTAGTCATTAACAGCTTCTTGACATGACAAAATGTTCCAGACTTATCTTGTACACTTTCTATTCCGCATTCGAAAATAAAATAATAAATGGGATCAAACTTTCTGTATTTTAATATCTGTAATACTCCACCTGTTCCTTATTAAATGTCTCATAATGTATTTTTCTACATTATTTTAATATTTGCATAGTAGTCCCATTGTATGATATAATTTGTTTAAATAGCCCCACTGATTATTTCCAATTCATAATTATCAGAATTATGAAGATGAATACCCATGTAGCTAGATATTTTCCTACATGGGTATTTTATTATTCTGATCATAAAATCCGTACCCCTTTAATTGCTGAGGCAAAAAGACTGACATTTTCAAGATTACATATTACCACTGTTTTCCAGAATATTTGCATTAATTTGCATGTCAGCTAACAATGTTTGAGTGCCATTTTCTTGCATCATATGGGTCATTTTCATTTAAAAATTGTGGCCAATTTGATAGATAAAAATTGCACTCCTTTTATTACTAATCAAAATGAAAAAATTTTTGTTGTCCTTTGAACGTTTGATTTAGTCTTTTCTGAACTATCACTTCGTACCCTTTGCTTCCATCTGTACTAATTCATTCTTTTTATAGTTATGTAAGAGCCCTTAATATGTTAGCTCTTGGTCCATTTTATGGCTTGCTAATATTTTCCCCAATTTGTCATTTTTATTTTTCATAATTCTGACAGCTCATAGTTTTAAATGTTGATATTCATATTTATGAAATTTTACTTTATTGTTTTGCCTTTTGTTTCCAACCTAAAAATACCTTCTTACCCTAGCATAGTTGTCCATAATTGAACCACTTCCTTCAAAGTAATACACTTGCAATGGCATCTACCCCATATTGTCAACACCTCAAGACAGCTATATTATTTCTCTTTATATGGCATACCATAAATACGGGGTCTTTTAGCACAACTCAGAAAAATCACCATTCAGATATATAAAACCCATATATTTTATGGGTACAAAAGAAAAATTTTCTATCCTTAAAGAAAAGTTACTGAAAAATTTTCCTTTAAGGCATGGAAAGTTACACAGAATATGATCATTTCCCTTAATTTTTTTTTCTGCTGGAATTCTCCTAAGGCCAGAGGAAAGTGATTAAGTCTTCCCAGCATAAGTGACAGCAGATCTTGAGGCAGGGATAACATATAAACGATTCTTTTAATTTTTATTTTAAAGCTTAAACACTTAAGCAAAGTTTGCCTTCCACTACCAAACATATTTGTTTGTGTTTCTTAGAAGTCATATTTAGTGAGGTACAATTTACATACAGAGCAAATTACCCTCTTCAATTGTATAGTTATATTAATTTTGACAAATGTATATAGTCATGCATTATCACCACAGTCAGGACATAGAATATTTTCATCATTTCAACAACTTCCTTTATGTCCCTTATAGACAATACTCTATCCTCCCCTCCAGCCCATGGAACCACTGACCTGATTTCTGTCCCTGTAGCATTGCCTTTTCCAGAAAATAAATGAAATCCTATAGTATGTAGCTTTTTATGTCAGCTTTAATTATTACTTAGTAATTTATGTCAGCATAAATTATTTTGAGATTCATCAATGTTGTTGCAAGTATCAGTACTTGTTTATTTTTATTGGTGAGTGGTGTTTCGTTATATAGTTTGTATATCCATCCATTTCCCACTGACATTTGAGTTGTTCCTGGTTTGGGCTATTATGAATGAAGATACTATGAACATTTGTGTATAGGTCTCTGTTTTGGACATATATTTTTACTTGTCTTGGATAAACATCAGGGGTTAAGATTGTGGTGAGTATGATGACTCTATGTTTAACTAGAAAAAATTGCCAAATTGTTTTCCAAAATAGCTATACCATTTTGCATTCTTATGTGCAATCTGTAAAAGTTACAGTTGTTCACATCCTTGCCTATCAGATTTTAAAATTTCAGCTGGTTCTAATAGGTGTGTGTTCCATCTCATTGTGCTTTTAGTTTGCATTTTCCTAATAACTAGTGATATGAACATCAGTTTTTAGTGCTATGCCATCTGTTTCTCTTTTTATTACAGTATTTTGTCTATTTCTATTGATGGGTATTCTTATTATTGGCTTGTGAGTTTATTTTATCTTATTTATTTTTAAAGATTTTATTTTATTTTAAGTAATCTCCACACCTAACGTGGGGCTTGAACTCACAACCTGAGATCAAGAGTCACGTGCTCTACTGACTGAGCCAGCCAGACACCCCTACTTATTTATTTTAGATACAACGCCCTTACTATGTATATGTTTTGCAAATATTTTGTTCTATTCTGTGACTTGTATTTTTATTTCCTTAATGGTATCATTCAAAGGGAAGACATTTAAATTTGTTTCAATTAACTTTTGATTTTGGAATTAAGAAATAATGAAAATCTATAGCTAGTACTATCTGTGTGTGTGTGTGTGTGTGTGTGTGTGTGTGTGTGTGTGTTACAGAGGAAAAGGGGCGGAGGGGCAGAGATAGAATCTTAAGCAGGCTCCACGCTCAGCGCAGAGCCCAACATACAGCTTGATCTCACGACCCTGAGATCATGACCTGAGCCAAAATCAAGAGTTAGATGCTTAACCTGCTAAGCCACCCAGGCGCCCCTTGTACTATATTCGTTTTGATTCATAAACCCCACCTGTATTTGGACATTTCTGTTTTTCTGTCCCGTGCTGTTTTAGGTAATCGAGCGCTCAATCATCGAACATCTAATATCAACTAGTTAAGCAGAGCCAGCTCTACCGAACACTTTGGATGAAATGGCATGGCCAAAAAGTCCAGGCCCATGTCATTCCCTGTCTCTCTCTCTCTCTCTTTTTTTCCTTCCTAATTTGCTCTTTCTTTCTTTTGCTAGGTACAAATAGTACTAGCAGTAGAGGTAGGGCTAGTTGCTGGGGGAGGTTTCATTGCATAAATACATGGCTTGTGGCATTGGCCAGGATCTTGACAACAAGGCCTGATGGAAGAATTATGTCTGGCTTCAATGAGTGTTTTCATATTATTCCTGCTCCCCCAAGACCATCACTTCATCAGCTTACCAGATGAGTCCGAAGAGATGCCAGGGTTTTGTTGAAGATGGAGATCATTTTGGGCATGGCATCTGCTAGGCACAAAAACTGACCACAAGATGAAGTAAGACCCATTACCCCCAAATTGAATCCAAATTCTCTGGGAGGTCCAATAACTTAAGGAAATCTGAGAAGAGAAATCAAATTTATAACAGTAAGTATTTTTTTAAAAGATTTCATTTATTTATTTGACAGAGAGAGACACAGCGAGAGAGGGAACACAAGCAGGGGGAGTGGGAGAGGGAGAAGCAGGCTTCCCGGTGAGCAGGGAGCCCGATGCGGGGCTCGATCCCAGGACCCTGAGATCATAACCTGAGCGGAAGGCCGATGCCCAACGACTGAGCCACCCAAGTGTCCCAACAGTAAGTATTTTTAAAGGAGGGCATCTGGTCATATTTTTTTAAATTATTATTTGAGGGACAGTTGAAATTTTTCCTATTTATTGCAAGTTATAGAACACTAAAGACTTATTATTGAAGGGAAAAAATTTCAGAGTAATGGCTGTCAGAGGCAATATTAATCCGTTTCTGTTTCAGGAAAGGGAAGATTGGCTCTGGGATTATTAAATTCTAGGTAACAAATGATTGTTTTCCATATTGTTTTGGTCTGTTCTCTAGGTTTCACCTTTAATATGAGGAACTTTTGTCTTTATAAGCACACTAAGTTAAAGGAGAAATTGTATTCTTTTTTTTAAATTAAAATACAGCTGAAACACAATGTTGGTTTCAGGCTCACAACATGGCGATTTGACAACGGTGTATGTTGTACGGTGCTCACCTCAAGTGTGGCTACCATCTGTCATCATATAATGTGGTTACAGTTACAATACCATTGATTGTATTCTCTATGCTGTACCAGTTATCCCTGTGACAACTCATTCCACAGTTGGAAACCTGGACCTCCCACTCCCCTTCACCCATTTTGCCCATCCCCGCACTCTCTCCCCTCTGGTAACCCTCCGTTTGTTTTCTACAGCAATTTTACTTTTTGACCTTAAGTGACCCTGATTTTCTACAGATTTAGTTTTAATTGACTTGTTCAGCAAGAAAAGGAAAACTTTAGCTGATGCATGACATTCATCACTAAAAGGTTATTTTTGTAATACAATAATCAAGTTAGGTTCAGTTTGCCAATTTTATTTTATTTACTAAAAGATCTGTGTTAAATTATAAATCCGATGTTTGAATCATAATCTTGAAACCATTGAAATATTGGTGAGTTTATTACATTTATGTTTTCTTTTAAAGATCGTTCTTTAGAGGTTATTACAGATTTCTGCTTTAGTAAGCATTTCTTATGTTCATTAAGATTTACTTTAAAATGGTCTGTCCTTTATTGCTTTCATGCATGCTAGGACAGTAACATAATCATCTCTGCAGGGTTGTCTCAGTATAGATCAGTTCAGTGGGTGACTTCAGCAACTATTTTTTTAAATGAAGATCATGGAGATTCATAGATATAGGGCATTAGTTAGAAAAACTCAAGAAATTTAGGAAAACACTAGGTAGAGCTTTAACCGTAATTTGTTATCAGAGTAATAATAGATAACTGCACGTAATAGCTGTAATAAATAATATCTTTACTTCATATTTATCCATTCACTAATTTTTATCCATTTGATGTTGTCACCACAATGGGAAATAATAAAATGTATATAAGGTAATACTACTGGCCTTAAAGTACAAGTTTGCGTATGAGATAAGAAATGTTGACCAATAAGTTTAATTATGAATTAGAAAGTGATAAGTTCCATTAGAGAGCTTCATAGAGATTACGTATCTGTCAGGAAATACTAGGTTATGCTAACATAACAGCCCCAAATCTTAATGGCCCATAATGACATGTTTATTTTTGATTCACATTATGTGCTCATCATCGGTCCACTGGGGGCTCTGCTCCATATTTCCTCTCTCTTGGGCCCAGCCTGAGGGAATTTCCACCCTCAGGAATGTTACTGGTGTGCGGCAAGATAAATGGTGAGGGTGGGAAAACGTGAAAATGATGCACTAGCTTTTATAGTCTGCTGCCCACGTTCCACAGGGTCAAAATAAGTTACTTGGCCAGCCTGACTTCAAGGGGATTAACAAGTGTGATTATAGCATATGCCTGGAAGCAGGAGAACTAGAATATATGTATCATCTCTAACTACTACAACAAAGGAGAATGGTATCTTAATAAGGAAACCAAGGAGGGCTTCATGGAGGAAGTGACATTTGAGTGAGATTATTATCGATGAGTAGAACTTTAGCATCTGGGATTAAAGTAGCTTTGTAGAAATAATAAATCTTGTGAAACTAACCAAAATTTGAAAACAATGTTACTTGAACATAGTTGGCTCCTTTTGTGACCTATTTCAGCATGGCATTACAGTCAAAAGAATCATTAGCCCTGGGGTTCCTGGGTGGCTCAGTCATTAAGCGTCTGCCTTTGGTTCAGGTCATGACCCCAGGGTCCTGGGATCGAACCCCACATCGGGCTCCCTGCTCCGCGGGAAGCCTGCTTCTCCCTCTCCCACTCCCCCTGCTTGGGTTCCCTCTCTCGCTGTGTCTCTCTCTGTCAGATAAATAAAATCTTTTTTTTAAAAAAAGAGTCATTAGCCCTTCATAATATTGACAAAATATTGTGTGGCACAAGAGTGGGAGATCCCCTCAAAATATATATAGGAAAACTTAAAATTCTTTATTTTCTCTCTTTCTCTCTCAGTAGCTCAAAAAGCATAGAAACCGCTTCCAGAATGTCTGTTGCTTCCCCCTCATCAAACTCAACCCAGTTCTCCCCAGACTGATCCCACATGGGGTCAAACTAATTCTACACTGGTGTGATCATTCTACCCTTTCTGTTACAGGATTTCATTCTCTCTTCCTGAGCTGCTCTCCTCATTCTAGTGTAGCTCAATCTAGCCTTTCTGGACTTTTTTCAGCTCTTCTGGCTATTGGTTTTGCAGACACACATACCAAAAACTACCCAGTGCATTAGTCTCCCAAGCAAAAATGCTCTTTTCTTTTTGAAGGGAAAGAGGAGAGAAGGCTATAAATACATACACACTGGTATCTTTGTCTGTTTTACCCAATGTCATGTGTGCGATTATGTTCTTTTCACAGAAACATGCCTCTTAGAGCCAGAGATTCTCAGGTTAGCAGCTGGTCTTGCTTCTTGCTTTGGGTCCTTAAGGCATTATTATTTTCATGTTATTTGAACTTGAGGAAGTGGTGTGGTTTATGGAGTTATTGACACTCTGATGTGTGCTTTTCAGCCATACTACCGTGCCTGAAACTTCCTCATTCTGGCTTTTCTCTATTAGTAACCCCCAAGAATTAAATGCCAATAGACTTCAATTTAATATCGAAATGTTTAACAGCTCACCAAATTCTGAATAGTTGACTCAGTACTAGAGATTTAAAAAGTTCCTTTTTACATGGTCCCGACCTTCAAGGTGTTCACGACCTAGTGGAGAGACAAACACTCACTATTCCCACACGATCTAGTGAGTGGATGACTAGCAGAGCAGACAAGATGGAATGTGAATGGAATGGAACATGGAGAACAAGATTCTGTCTGAATGTTGAGTAGTAGCCGCAACGGTGGTGCGTAGCATTTTTGAAATATGCAAAGAGGGCCCTGGGGAAGCAGTTAGAGGATCCGGTTTTAGGTCTTGGCAACGTCACCATCTCAGCAATGGCATTAACTGTTTTATCATTTTAAGCGTATCTTGTAACTCTGCTGTTGTTTAGTTTCTTCATCGGTAAAATGGGAGGGTGAGACAAGATTATTTCTGAAGGACCTTCCATAGCACGATAGCATTTTTAAGGAAAAGAAACATTTGAGTTCATCACTAAATCCCTCATTTTGAAAATGAGATTCTGAGAGGTAAGTTCGATTTGCCTAACACCTCAGCTTTTGTTGACAGTCAGGCTAATAGCTCTTCTCGTTCCCCAGCTGCTGTCTCACTCAAAACTAATAGGATTTTATTCATTAAAAACAGACTTCTTAAGAGCAGGTGCTTGGAGAACTCTTAAGAGGGAGTTCAAGTTAAATTTTCTTTCTGAAAATACATTATTTTAAAAACATAATAACCAATGTAATAAGGAAAAAAAAAAAAAGGGAAAGAAAAGGCATTCAACTTGGAAAGACATAATGATGTCTGACATGATTTACTATGTAGAAAACCCTAACATGTATAAAAAAGAAGCTCCTAGAAGCAGAAGTGAGCTGAGCAAATAACTTTAGTGTTTCCATACAGCAATGCAGTAATTTCGTCTGAGGGAGATGTGGTTTCAGCTATTAACTCCTCAGTGATGGCTTTCTTGTCATAATAGCATCTCGGCGTGACAGTTTGGGATGTTTGCCTTTGGCCAACTGTAGCGAATACATGAAGGAGCTGCGTCCAAGTGGCTTCACTCCGTGTTATGGAAAAACCATCAAGTATAGGTGCTAAGAGTCAGTCACTAGATACGGATTTTTAAAAGGACTTAGTTTTTCAAAGTCAACAGTCGTATAATACATACATGTAGCATCACAAATGATGCAAAGCACAGATACAGGATTAAAAGGTGAAGGGGGCAGCGCCTGGGTGGCTCAGTGGGTGAAGCGTCCGCCCTCCGCTCAGGTCGTGATCCGGGGGTCCTGGGATCCAGCCCTGCATGGGGCCCCTTGTTCAGCTGGGAGTCTGCTTCTCCCTCTCCTCTTGCCCCTCCCCACCGCTGGTGCGCGCACCCTCTCTCTCTCTCTCTGTCTCGTTCACTGTCTCTCTCAAATAAATAAATAAAATCTTAAAAATAAAATAAAAATAAAAAGCGAAGGGGGGTAATTTCTCTTCCACTGCCCCCTCCCCCAAATCGAATAGTTTATATCTTACATTCTTGCTGAGGCTATAGAGCACATATATAGGAACGAGTAGGAAATGATCATAAAAACAGATGGTAAGTACAGTTTTGAGCATAGAAACACTTGCTGTAAATGGTGTTAATCATACCTACCCCGAATGTTAATTATGGAAATTCAATGACATTCGTGTAAAATACTACTTAAGTTGTAGAGAGCTTTGCAAATGTCTGATGATTTCATTATTTTTAAGGGTATTACTCTATTAATGGAGAAAGAGCGTGGAATTTGGCATTATGCAGGTTTAGCAGAGTCTGGCTTGGGGTGGGGGCTCATCACGGCTAATTCATTTCTCTGCTCCTCAAGTTCCTCATAGGTTGCATGATGGTCGCTTTCTACCTAACAGGGTTGTTCCGATGAGGAAATGAGCTGCTCTTCATTTGGTCCCTTGCACAGAGCACTTCGGTAAATGTGAGCTTCTTTCTCTCCCTGGTTATTGTATACAGCCATCACTCATTTGTCACTGACCTGTTCACATCCTTCTTCTCTGCTTTGTTTCTAACCAGTTTGCTCAGGAGGTAAGTAGGCTAGCCGACTAAATAATCACTGGGAAAGCTATCTCAAGGTCTTTTTGGAAATGAGCAGGATATTACCAAAAAAAAAAAAAAAAAAAAAAAAGAGCCCTGGGATTCACCCAGCCCCTGCATTTCTCCTTCCCCTCCCCCCTGGCAAGGGCTCAGCCTGGTTTACCTTTTCAGCTGGGCCTCAGCTGCCTAGGCTCAGCTCCTGTCTACTGCTTCCTTATTTGAGCCTGTGGGCAAATTCTTAAATTTCCTTGTTGTAATGATCTCACTTTGGGATTAGGGGGTAAGGAAAACAGAAGTGCACATTAGCTGCATAAGGAAAATCCCACAGCATATTGTCGTGTATAGCAATGACTACTTTGGGATTAGGCATGGAGCCTACTTTATTTTAAATGTAAAACAAATGAGAAATGATACTATGCTGGCCAGGGGGTGTTGGTTACAAGAGGACTTTTGGTTTTTCTTTTTTTTAAAGATTTTATTTATTTATTTGACACACACAGAGAGAGAGAGAGCACAAGCAGGGGGAGCAGCAGAGGGAGAGGGAGAAGCAGGCGCCTTGCTGAGCAGGGAGCCCCACACGCTTAACCGAGTCACTCAGGCACCCCAGAGGACTTTTGATTTCTAAGCGTTAGTTAATTCTGCTTCTCCTTAAGTAAGATAAAATATTTAAATGAATGATGATTAGAAGTTTGCTTCTCTGACCATGTCTTAGGAATCCATGAAAGAGCATCTCAGTTCTGATACAACCACTTTTGGAGCTGGCTCTTTCCCTGGATGGGAGCTGCAAGTGGGTGGGGAGCAGGGTTGGTGGATCTGAGACCTCGCAGACAAGCTGGGGTGATGCAGTTGTTGATAGAACACCCTCTTTGAGATGACAGCCTGCATATTCTTCCTACTCTTCTCAACCCATCTCTGAATAAAAACTTGGACAGGGGATGCTCTAGGTCTTGGAGGAGTCAGCCAGAACTCTTGGACAGCTATGCTCTGGGTCAAGGGTGGAGAATGGGACCCATTCCTTCTGTGCTCACTACACCAGTACCTGGGACTCACTCCCTTTTTAAAGTACCTTACATGGAAAGTATTCCAGTTAGATATAGCTGAATTAGGGAAAATTAAAACTTACAGTTTTTCCATGTCATTGTTTAAAATATTAGGGCGGCTTTTCATTTAATTTACTATTTTACACTCTTCACACCAAACAGCAACCAAGCCTAACGCTACACACACTTCTGTCTCTTAGTTTCGAAGTTTCTGGAAAGAGTCACAGAGGGGGAAGCGTACACACCACAATCAAGGGAGAGGCTGTGTGACTGACAGGCTGCCTTGGTGACAAAGAAATCCCTTTAAGTTCTCTATTTTTCTGATTTAATGAAAGAGATCAGCATATGTTTATTCCATTTGTGCCCCAATGCCTGCATCAGGTTTCCCCAGCATCATGTGTCTAAGGGAAATTGTGGTACCAGGATCAAGGGAAAGGAATGTCACTGTTGGAGTAAAATTAAATCACAAAAACTTGACTCATTCTCTAAAGCCTTTGAAAGTGCCCAGAAGTTTAAGCATCTTCACAAACATTTCTACCAGCTTTCTCGTTTTCCCTCTAACCAAACGTCATTTAAATTTTTAAAGAAACTCATTCACTTGTGTTGTTCTTTAAGGTTTGTTTTGGATATTGCACTATAGAGCAAGAACCTGCCCGTTTTCTTTAAAGTCGTATTTACGTTCATTTGTGAGGTATCACGGTAAGCAAGGATCACAGTTGATTTTTATCTTAGGGGTTACATGGGGATCTGTGTGAGGTAGTCACACACCTACCACTAATACATAAATTGTCATTTCTATAGGAAAGTGTGAATCAGGTCCCTAACAGCTGACCTGCTGGCAAATTGAGGACACCTACTCAATATTGAAGTCTTAAGGTGGTGCCTTTTCATTTTCCTCCCTTCCTCCCCCCTCCCTCCCCCCCCCCCCCCCCCCCCCCCCCCCCCCCCCCCCCCCCCCCCCCGCCCCATCTACCTGCATCCCTAGCTCTCTACCTCCTATCTGTCTAGCTGTCTGGCTTTCATCATCATGATCTGTTTTCCCCAAGTTCTCTCTCTCACTTGTGTTCTAGATATTCTTCACTGCTTTTTAAGGCAAATAGCTTCCAGGTGTCTCCTTTTAACCATTTGACAGAAGACCAAAACTTTTACCTTTTAACTATAATTTCTTTTGTATCTTTTTAATTTCTGCATTTCTTAACCACCGCCTTCTTTATTCTTCTTCTCATCCCTGCCTTCAGTGACTCTAGACAAATTGAAAGGCCATCTCCCTGTTGTTCTTTTTTACATTTATTTGGCATACAATAATGCTTCTCATTCTTATTTCTTTAAGATGTTTTTTGTCATTTCTTTTGGAAACTTAAAACATCATCCAGTATTTCTTCCTGTCTCTGGGGGTGATTCTTTGACATCTTTGCTTTTTCTTCTTTTTCTCACCACCCCCAAACTCTGGCTGTGGTTTCAATGTCCTCTTTGTAGTCTAAGGCGGGTTATCTGCTAGCCTGGTGGTGTAGACCACAGGATCTAGCATCGGAAGGACCAGTGTTTGAATACTGGATCTTTGACCTTCAGCAAGTTATTTGACCTCTCCAGTCTAGTTTCCCCGTCTGTAAAAAATGTCCAATAATATCTGGGCCTTTCGTAGAGAGTAACTGTGAGGTTTAAATCAGACCCTGTAAGAGTGCTAAGCACAGGGCCTGACATGTAGTCAGGACTCAATGAAAGAGATATTTAGTGTCCTTTGGAAGATTCCTTCTTTGCTTCAAGTATCATCATCCCTGGTAATAACCCCCAGACTTATTCCAGATATTATCAGCTCTGATGTCTAAACTCAGTCCTGGAGCTTCCAGTGCCTCCAGCAGCCTCCATACAGATAACAGCAAAAATCAACATGCCCCAAGCTAGTGTAATAAGGGGTCCTGGAGAACCTTAATGATGCAGCGTCACTGTAAGAATTCTGGTATAATGTCCTCGTGGGAGTTGACATTTTCAACCAAACAACCAAACACCACTTCATAATGAGATGGTCTTTCTTTGGTCTTCAGACTGTTCCCTAAAGTAGTAGAAGCTTGAATGCCTTAAATATAAAGCTGACAGTTGCAACTTGATTAGAATGCAGTTGTTTGAGTCTAGGTGTCAAGACCATTTTTGAAAATTAAAAGTATTCACATTATCATTTTAAAGGACTTTTGGGTTACTTATGCTTGAGCCACCTTTGCCCATATATATACGAGAGAAAGAGAGAGACAGAAATACACACACACACACACACACACACACACACACACACACACATAGATCTCTTATTTATTCCAGAGACTTATTTCAAGGAATTGGCTTCTGTGATATGTAATTATAAAGGCTGGTAAGTTGAAAGTCTATAGGGTAGGCTGGTAGGCTGGAAATTGAGATAGATTTGATGTTGCCATCTTGAGTCAGAATGTCTTCCTTCTTAGGGAACTTAGTTTTGCTTTTCAGGCCTTCTGACTGATCAGATGTGGCCCACCCACATTACTGAGAATAATCTACTTCAAGTCAACTGACTGTAGAAGTTCACCACACCTATAAAATACCTTCCCAGCAACACCTAGATGAGTGTTTGATTGAGCCGACGGGTACTGTAGCCTAGCCAAGTTGACACATGCAATGGACCATCACAGACACCAACAAATATTCACCAGGAACCTACTCTACTCTCCAATTTTTACCTTCCAAAACTTGGGAATTCTTGATTTAAGACTCTATATTAAATAATTCATTGCATGCTCTTTTTTTTTCCCCCTCCCCAAATGTCTCTGGATTCATTCACTGTCACAGATACCTATTAGGTGACTCTGGTAGACAAGGCCCTGGCAAGGTATAAGGATGCACAGGTAAGTGGGCCACCATATCTCTCCCACAGGGCTCTCTGCCATCACCCTTGTGGAGGCTCTCAGCACCTAATGTCAGAACTATTAAAATAAAACCATTCAATTTGATATTCCCTCTCCCTTGCTCTCTCTTTTTCTGCTGTTTTAGGGATTGACTGCATAATTCAACAGGCTATCAAAGATCAGCACTAGTTTGTACATGATTGATTTGAACCATCATTCCTTTCTCAGCCTGACAGAGACTGCTCCGTGTGAGTGAGTAAACTTCCATAGGCATAGGTGCGCGTATACACACGTTTGCTTAACGGTTTAAATACATATTTATACTCGAAGCATTTACTTATACTGGATTTATATTCCACTTGTATTCATATACATGAGAGTATTATTGAAACACAAAGTAAATTTGCTCGAAGCAATTTAACAGCAAACATAAATTCTCATTTACATGTTGGTCTCTTAGCTTTCTTTCGGGTCTCCAAGATCGGCCGGTGATTCCTAAACCCATAGCCCCTACCTATGAAAGAATTAATTTTTAAATGAATGAAAGAATATGACACTTCATCTGGAAATCTTCCTGAATTTGTCTCCGAGTCTGAGTAGTTTTCCACTACCATTTCTAAGTCCAAATATCAATTCAGTCTTCCTATGGGGCTAATTTACAAGGGGAAAAATGAGGAACAGCAGGGTTATTACAAGCAGCAGAGGTAATTTACTTACTTAACTATTGCTAAGGGCAGGAGGAAAAGCCAAGCCAAAGTGGTCTGTGTTTTTGCATAGCAATATAGCAATTAGAATATCAGCCTGGCACCCCAATTTAAAAAGTGGGGAAGAAATAAAACAGGGTAAAAAGACAAACAAAGGAAGAGCTGAAAGTGAGTAGCATCTTCAAGACAAGTGTCAGGATAAAATAGCTCTTGACTCAGCACTATCCTATTCAGTTGATGGTTTGTCCTTAAAAAAAATTTTTTTTTTTTTTTGCTACTGTGAAAAAATAATGTAACAACTAATTTTTGCCCTCTGTTTAATATCTAACTCCTTGGTAATACGGGCTGTCTTAATTGAGAGAAAATGTTAATAAAAATTAATTTCTTCTATGGCAAGTGCTATTCTTTTTATACATCTCTTTTTCTCCTTAAGGACGTTGATTCCGTTAGTCTGATACCTCTGAATGGTATAATTATGAAAGCTTGCAAGGGCTTGCAGAGCTCTAATACATATTGATGTAAAACTTTTGCATATTAGACAATTAGCAGGCATTTATTATTTCCATGTCATGAGGAATGAATGACACAACTACTTTGAGAGTAGTTACAATACATTTTTTATAATAATAATTATTTTTTAATAATAATTCTGGGCAAAAATTTTTGTAGTCATTGTCAATATAGCAGTTACAGATTGTTTATTATTATTTGAGTTCATGGAGACCTTAACCAAGATGAATATCTCACAGTTTATGTCTTGCACCAAGTAATAGTACAAGATTCTTTTCTCTCTTTTTATTTTTTTATTTTGTTTTGTTTATTTATATTTTTTAAAGATTTTATTTATTTGCGAGAGAGAGAATGAGAGACAGAGAGCATGAGAAGGAGGAGGGTCAGCGGGAGAAGCAGACTCCCTGCTGAGCAGGGAGCCCGATGCGGGACTCGATCCCGGGACTCCGGGATCATGACCTGAGCCGAAGGCAG